>NC_056748.1:773589499-773612858 GCF_019279795.1 Protopterus annectens
TGTTCACCTGGGGGTGTAGTAGGGATCCCCTGTTCTGTGTGAGCAGGTCTATTTGGTGAGGTAATCTGTGATGATTGCCCTTGACTAGTAAGTGGAGGAGGGGAAACCAATGCTGTTTTGGCCAAAATGGGGTCACCAACAGGACTTGGGTTTATCCCTCTAAACTTTCAGGAGGACTTTCTGAATCAGTGGGAAGGCGTAAAGGTACATTCCCCTCCCAAGAAAAGGAGAATGCATCCACTTTCCACGCTTGTGGATGTGGGTCCCTTGTGCAGAAGCTGGGCATATGTCTGTTCTGGGAGGAGACAAAGAGATCTGCTTGTGGAATACCCCACCCTGTGGATAAGGTCCAGGAATACCTCTCTCTGAAGCATCCATTCTTGAGAGGGAGCTGAAGTTCTGCTGAGTTTGTCTGCCATAACATTCTCTGTTGAGGGAATATATACTGCTACCAGGTGGATCTGGAGTGATGATGCTATATTCATATCTGGATGGCCAGGCTGCAGAGAGGTTAGGACTTTGTTCCCCCTTGCTTGTTTACCACAGGGCAGTCATATTGTCTGTGATTACTTTTAGTAAAATGATAAACAAGCTACACCTCCACAACTTTAGCACTCGAAAACTTGAAAAAATAAGATATTTTAATCAACATATTAAAACACTGCTAAAAAGATGTAAAGTCCCTTGAATTCCACAACTCAGTTTAAGAAGGTGTGTCCAACACTTGTGATTGGTCCATTTTTAAGGAGGAGAAAAGACAGCTTTAAACTTTGAACATTAAAAGACATTCTCAGTCCCAATTTATTGGCGATCTGATGAAGATTTATCGAAAGTGCTTATCGTTTGTGGAATTCAAGGGACTCTACATCTTTTTAGCAGTGTTTTAATATTTTGATTAAAATATCTTATTTTTTTCAAGTTTTCAAGTGCTACAGTCGTGGAGGTGTAGCTTGTTTATTGTTTTACTTTGTGTTTTTTCTGGCTACACCTAGGCAGTGGGACATATTCTTGTTCAATATTTGTGATTACTTTTAGGATTCCTGGCTGAAGAGCTGATTTGAATGTTAGCAGGGCTAACAATAATGCCCTCATTGTTTCATGTTGATAGGGTCCTTTTGTCTTAAGTTGGACCATTTGCCTTGCACAGAGAATTGATTCTGGTTTCTTATAAGCACTGCACCCCACCCCAAGTCTGATGAGTCTGTGGAGACTTGTTGTAGGGGGGGGGGGGGCTAGAACCAGTAGGAGGGTTCCTCGGTTGAGGTGAAGTGCTGAAACCCACCATTGGAGTTCCCTTTTCAGACATGGAAGTAGAGGAAGGGGTGAGTCCAGGGGCTGGGGGTGTTGGCTCCATACGTTTTTTAGGATCCAATGGATTTTTCGCATGTGGAGTCTTGCCAGAGGTAACATGGGTATAAGGGATGCCATGTGGCCTAACATTCTCAGAAATCTTTGAGCTGTTGAGGAGTGGGTGAGGAGTTTTTTGAAGTATAGACAAAGGTCTAGGATTTTTTCGTCTGGGGTGAAGGCTTTCATTCTGTCTGTTCTGATCCTGCATTCCAAAAAAAAAAACAAGTCTTGAGAGGGGGTCGGGTGAGACTTTTCATGGTTTATGGTAAACCCTAATTGAGTCAGGGTGGAAGTTACCTGTTGTGGGTGGAGTAGAAGAACTTAGTGGTCTTGATGAAGGATGAGCAGGTCATCTAGATATGGGTATATCTGTATACTCGGAGTCCTGCGGTGAGCAATGAAGGAGGCTAAACACTTTGTGAACACTCAAGGAGAGTCCAAAGGCAAGGCAGATAATTGAAAATGGCAAAAACCTATTGCAAAGTGGAAGACTTTCCTGTAACCTGAATGTACAGGAATGTGCAAGTAGGCATCCTTCAAATCCAGGGCTACCATGAAAACCTGTGTTGGTATGAGTAGTAAGAGCAGGGGTAAGGTAATCATTTTGAAGCTGGGTACCTTGAGGAAGAGGTTTAGGACAGATAAGTGTAGGATTGGCATCGTGGGCCATCTTTCCTTGGTACAAAAAACGTTCTGGAGTAGAAGCCTATGTTTCTTTGTGGGCAGGGTACCTGTTCTATGGTACCCTGAGCTAGGAGTTGTTGAATGATGGGTGAGAAAAGGTGGGTTTGGTTTACAGGTGGTTGAGGGATACCCTGGAAGGGTGGTAACATCCACCAAGTCAAGAAATAAACCCTCTGAATGATGAAGAGGACCCACTGTTCTGATGTGATTATCTGCCAGGAGGGTAGGGAGAGCGTGAGGCAAAGGGATAAGGGAGTGTTTGGGTCTAAAGGTGTTAAGTCACAGTGGAGGTGGTCTGGAATGGTCAGACTAACTCCAAAAGGGGGTGGTGAAAGAGTTGGTGGGAAATTTGGGAGTAGAGCTTTTCCTTGGTTGTCTACATCCCTTTGACTGAGGAGCTGTGTGCGAGGACTGTCTTCTAACAAAAGAAGTTTTTTTGTGGGTAGCTCCTGCAGTATCTGGGTATAGGGGATACCAGTAAATGTTTAAGGCTTTGTAGTTCCTTTCAGTAAATGTTTAAGGCTTTGTAGTTCCTTTCCCTTTTCTTGAAGGGGTTGGAGAAGCTCTGCTGAGGCTTGGCCAAACAGGGCCTTATTGTCTAGGTGTGTGTCAAGCAATTTTGTTTGTACATCCATAGGGAGAGGTTGTAGCCTCAACCAGGAATATTGCCTCAAAACTGATCCTGATGCAGCAGATTTAGATGAGCCTTCCACAGCATCATAACTGCACTTAATGGAGTGCCTAGTCACTTGGGATGCTGTGGAAAGCAGGGTGTTGATTTGGGCTCTAATGGGGAGTCAAGGGCCTCAGAGAGGAGGATAGAAGCTTTGGTGATGGTATTTATGAATTACCTAGCCATATCTGTTTGATAGCTGAGAGCTCTTATAGCCAGAGTAGAGGAGGTATACACTTTCTTCCCTGGTATGTCCATGAATTTGCTGTCTTTATCCATAGGGTATAGAGCAGCAGAAAGCTATTGTCTTGAAGTTTTGTCAGCAGAGACTGCAATAACTGCTGGGTCTGCTGGAGGATTTTTAAAGAGGAACTGGGCTTCTTGGGGGACCTTATAGAAGTGGGCAGGGCGTTTTGAGGCCGGTGGTTGTGAGTCTGGGGACTGAGAAGCTGCTAAAAATGCATCCTGGAAAACAGGTAGCAATGGGGGCACAGCTGAAGGAGATGTTTGCTCCATTTGTAAAAGGTCAAAGTACCTTTTCTTAGTGTCAGATACCTCTGATGCCTGCCACTTAAAATGCTCCCTCATGAGGGAGATTCTCTCTCCAAAGGTGAATTCTTCCCCTGGGGACTCAGCAATAATGTAGTCCTCCTCCTCTGGGGTAACGAAATCCTTTGGGGGTGAATAGTCTTCCTCGGATACCCCTAAAGGTGGTCGAGGAGAGGGGCCAGGAGGTAATTGTTATGCCTGGAAGGCCTGAAATGCCTTAAAGAGACTTTGTGAAATACTTCCCAGCCAGGAACCGGTTGAGGTTCAGGATGGTTAACTTTTTGTTTTCTCTTCAAAGGGGTAGCCGGTGGAGAAAGAATCGGAGCCAACGTCTGTTTTCTTGGAAGTGTTGGAGCAGGGCCCTCCGAATGAATGAGTCATGGTTCCCCTCCGTCATCAGGATCAGATGGCTGATTTGCTTCAGGAGACGTATCTGAAGTTTCCACCATCCCCGCTTCCATTGAGGTTCCCGGGCCTGGTTTGAAAATGTAGGTCTGAAAAGATCCCGGGCTTTCATCAGCCTCAAGAATCTGCTTAGATGCCTGAGGCGCAGCATGGGTTTCTGGCCTAATTTTCTTGGCCTTCTTCCTCAGTGGCTCGTCGGACGGGCCTACTACCCCTTCCATACAGTGGGCAAGATGTCGTAATCTCCGATTTAATAAATACAATTTTAACGTGGCCAGATGGCTGTAAAGTGTCTTGGGGACGAAAGATTTGTAAATGGGGCAGGACGTATGGTCGTGGGCCTCACCTAAGCAAAATACGCACTTCTCGTGCGTGTCCTTGTGAGGAATTTGTCTCACACAAGCACACTTCCCCTTTCTAGTTGACATGTGCGTCTTAACAGTAATCAAAAAGCAAAGAAAACCCAACAGGGCACTTACCTGCATCGGTTGATGAAGCGGTCATTTGGTCTGGAGTGGTAACTTTAACCGGTCGTCTGAAAAAAAAAAACGCAATTCGCTTTTAGAACTGGCAAACAGGAGTCCGACATTCACTGTGGCAGAAAATTTCAGAAGAAGGTATGTGCAGACATCACTGTGGCAGAAAAATTCTGAAGAAGGTACGTGCAGATGTCACTTTTATACCCTATGTCGGCTTATGACCATGACAAGGGATGTCACACGTACCCTCCTGGAGCAAAGACTTTGGTATACTGACTGGATGGCAGTGCTGGGGCAGCAACCTCCCTACTGTAATGAATACTGCAACATGAGAATATAAGGACATACGCACACACACACACACACACACACACACACACACACACACACATATATATATATATATATATATATATATATATATACATACATATACACACACATATACATAAACATATACACACACACACAGTAAACTGAAGACAGGTGACCAGATGGTCTGCAGCTGCTCAACAATACAAATAACATGAAGAACAGACTGACAACAATAAAATTCTTGAACACTTCAGTAATAATGAGCGTTTTTGTCCCATATACCTAGGACTTCATCAGAATAAGTTCATCCAACCACAACTATTTCTTAAATAGTACTGCACTAAATGATCATGTAATTAAAATTTCAATCAATTAAGTATTCTCTTAAAGTGGCAACAACTGTTTTAAACACAAACTTATTTGCTCATAAAACGGGGCAATTCTAAACATCTCTAAAGATAATGTTCGCAAATAAATAACAGCAATTCTACATTAGTTTCAAAACACTTAAAAAACATCAGGTTATTTTTGTACAGATTTTAAGAATTTTATAATTTAGGTGTATGAAGTTTTAACACAAGTTTAATAGTGACACAATCATTTAAACCCAGCGGGATGAAGGCATTCTACATAAATTGCCCCAAAAGTTCTCTATACTCTAGCTTGTTCTCCCAATCCACTCCTCTAGAGTTAAGATCTACTTGGCCTAATATACCAAATTTAAATTCATTGTGGGATACATAGAACAAAGTATGTTTATATATGGCGTTGTTTACATTTCTCTTCTTTATACTGTATAAATGCTCGTACATTCACTTCAACACCCTCTCAGTTTTTCCCACATAAAAAACTAGTACATTTCTTACATACTGCTAGATATAAAATACCCATGCTCTCAGAATTTCCTTTTTTAAAATTCAATTTTGTTTTTGAAATGTAACTAAGGGCAGTGTTGTCACACTTAACAATATGTACATATTGACTGATGCCCCACATTTCTTGGTTCCTTACTCATCCTTTATGTTCAAATTTGTACTTTTGTCACACAGTTTTTTAAATTTTGTCCTATTTTAAAAACAAATTTTGGGTTAAAGTCTACCGCCCCTAAAATTCTGGGGGTGTACTTAAGCAGGTTCCAATTCCTGTTAATTTCTCTCACCCTTTGGGATGCATAGTTAAATTCTACTACCATAGCTTTTTCAAAATTTTTATCTTCATCATTCTGTCTGCAAGTTGAGCTCTCACTTAAAGAACCTATACCAAATGGGGGTCTATATTTTCTGCCCCATTCATTATAAACTTCCTTGTAATTTACTGCTCTAAATATACTGGATATCCTCCATCCATAAACATCCAGGAAATATGTTCTCTTTTTCCAAATCGTCTTTTTTAGACGTCATCCTTGCAGCTTGTATACACTGACCCTTTATTAAACTCCTTTTCTGTGGAAAATAGTGTGCACTGTTAAGTGGTAAATATGAATAACTAAAGGTGGGTTTCCAGTAGATTTCATACTTGAAATATTCTTCTGTTAATTCAATAGCAGTATCCAGATTATGAAAAATGTTCTTATACACACATATGAATATGAATTTCAAAGAGGAGGTAGTCGTGATCAGAAACTCTATAAATTTTGGAATAAACTTTCTGGCCCATCCAATAAAATGAATACATCATCCAGGAATCTTAAATAAAGCTTCAAATATTTTGAAAAGTCTGTTCTGAAAACAGCCAATTTCTCCCATGCTAACAAAACCAAGTTAGCATAAATGGGGGTGCAAGCTGCCCCCATCCCTACAACCTTTGCCTGTCTAAATGTTTCACCTTTGAAGTATAAAAAGTTATTTTGTAAAACTACTGAGGTCAATTCCATAATTAAATTGACTTGTTCAGTATTTAATACTGAAAAGGTTAAAAGAATCTCACAAAAGTGGGCTAGACCATATTCTAAAGGGATAGAGGAGAATAAATTGGCTGTATCAACTGTTTAAAAAAACTAACTTAGGAAGCAGCTAAATCAGTAGTTAATCTCACTAGAAGTCCCAAGAGTCCTTCACCACATGAGTTTTTATACCAAAATTAAATTATAAAAAGCTATCAATAACAACACCTATAGGATGTGTTTTAGATCTCCTGGATGCCACAGTTGGCCTAAAGGGTGGATTTAGGGATCCCAAAGACTGATGGGACAAAAGGTTTGTCGACTTTAAGAAAATGATATACCCTTACAGACATTCCCTCTTCAATCAATAAATCTTCCAGACACATATCAATTCTGTGTTAGGCTACATTCATTTTATTTCTAGACACAGGTGTATATGAATTATTATCTTGAAGGATTTGGGACATCACACGTGAGCAGTCAATAAAATCAAATAAAACGGTACCCTTCTCTTATCTAAAGTATCCAAGAGTTCCCTTTCTTTTTTTGGACAGACTGCATGCTCTTTTAAGTTTCTTATCATTAACCATTTGGTATAGGTCTTGCATACAAGCTCATTTAAATTATTTGTACAACTAGGTGTAAGGGAGGGTTAAAAATGCTTTTTCTCTTCACTAATACTTTCTCTATATCACTACCCTTAACTTTTTCATCATGTGTAAGGGCTAAATTTAATTTCCTAGTAAAAACCTTTAACTCTGTTAGTGTATGTGAAATATTAAAATTTCCTGAAGGAATACATTTTAAACCTTTCTCAAAAACTGAAAAGTGTTCAACAGCAATCCGTATGTCACTGTAGCTATAGATATTACAACCTCTCAAAGAATGAACAATTTCATTTAAGTCCACCTTTATAGTCATCTTTTCCCTATCTTTTTTTGCCTTCCTCTGTTTTTTCCTGTTTCCCTTCTGTTGTATAAAATCCAATTCATTATCATTTGGACTACCCATCCTTTCTGATATCCTAAGAAAAGAGAAGTGTTTTCTACTTTCCTCAATAAAACCTCTTCAGTTTTCAAGTGAATAACCACTGGCACTATTTTCATTCACAACCACCTCCTCATTAAAGATGTTAGAAACATTCCCCATCAAGTTCCCTCATTTATTCCTTTGACAGTTGATGAAGTCATAGGTATATGGGATGAAAGTGTTCAGTGTTATTTAAGTGTTTGAGAATTATCTTGTTGTCAGTCTGGTCTTCATATTACTTCTATTGTTGAGCGGCTACATACCACATAGTCACCTGCTTCAGTTTACTGGTTGTGTCTGATGACTTTAGGCTATTTTCATAGATTATATATATATATATTTATATAGTTATATATATATATATATATATATATATATACATATACAATTTTTTATATATATATATATATATATATATATATATATATATATATATATATATATATACATACACACACACACACACACACACACACACACACACACACACACTTCCTCTGAGTGCTTGAGTTTCCTCCAACATTCCAAAGATAGGCAGTAGGTGGTCTGGACATTCTAAATTGGTCACAGGTGTGAATGAGTTTGCAAGTGTGACATGGAAGAAAGTACAGTTGTATAAACCTTTACCATAATGGTATATGTCCTTTCTTCACTGTTGCAGTACTCATTACAATAAGGATCTCTTGCCAAGGGTGGCCCGACGTCCAGCCAGTATACCAAAGTCTTCAGGTTGCTTTAAGGTATACCGTACATCACACTTATGCTCCTCAGGTACTGCATGACATAAAGGTGCTGTCTGGATGTAACATCCTCAGAAGTGAGAGCCCCAGTAGGAATGCCAGTCCAAGGAAAAGACGGGTAGTCAGTATATCCAGAAGATAAATGGACCAAGGGGTGGAGGGAGTGAATACCTCAACAGTGAAGAGAAGAACATCTACCATTATGGTAAGATTTTACACAACTGTACTATGTCCCTTCCATTTCACTGTTGCAGTATTCATTACAACAGGGAGAGTGCCAAAGCTCAGGATGAAGAGAGGGAGAAGGAAGGACCAGCAGAGCCCTCTAGGGAGCCATGAAGGATGGCCATAGCAATATCATCTGTAGCTCTTGAGATTCCATCTGACTTGCAGTGCTTGGTAAATGCAGGCACAGAAGTCCAGATAGCTACCTCAAGAATAGAGCCAGTACCCAAACCCTTACAAAAGCACCAGAAGAAGCCACGGCTCTAGTAGACTGGGCCGTGACAGAATAAGGAAGGCTCTTACCATGAAAGGAATAACAAAAAGAAACCATTAGAGATACAAGAAGAAAGAGTCTGCTTGGACACAGCTAATTCTAAGGACACAGGATGAAAGGAAACAGAGTTTATCAGATTTTCTAACAGTCTTAGTCTTTTCCAAATAAAATCTAAGCTGTTTATGTATGCACATGCAACATGTGCAGCACCTCCTCAATGGCAGATTGTGGAGAAGGAAAAAAGTGGGCAAATTAATAGACTGATTAAGGAGCAACTCATTCATCACCTTGGGCATAAAAGAAGTATTAGCATGCAATGATATCTTGTCCTTATGAAACACCAGAAAAGGAGAACAAGCCATAAGGGCTTGAAGCTCAGACAACCGTGTGGCAGAAGTAAGGGCTAGCAAAAGTACAGTCTTCTAAGAGCAATGCTGCAAGGAGGCTGAAGCTGCAGGCTCAAATGAACCCCGAGTCAATTTTTCCAAAACAAAATTAAGATCCCAGGGAGGAAGAACAGGCTTCCTGGTAAGCCTAATATGAAGGATGCCTTTAAGGAATTGTTTGGCTTCAACTGTAGATGCTAAAGGATGAGATAAAGGCAGACAAACAGAGATAGCTTATAACTGAGCCTTAATAGAATAAGCCAACCCAGCACTGACCAAATCACACAGATAAGAAAGAACCAAAGGAACATCCACAGAAGGTGGATCCAGGTTACAAGAAAGACACCAAAGAGAAAACCTCTTTCATTTAGATAAGTAGGATTATCTAGTGTTGGATTTCCTGGCCTTCTGCAGGACCTTAAACACTTCTGCAGAAAAAAAAGGTGTCTATGTGGAATCAAAATCTTATCACCAACAGTGTCAGTTGAAGAGTGGACAGGTGGGGATGAATGAAAGATCCCTTGTCCTTTGTGATTAGGTCCACCCTGTGAGGTAACTTGTGATGACTGCCCTTGGCTAAATGCAGAAGAAGAGGGAAACAATGCTGTCTCGATCAAAAGGAAGTCACTAGCAACATTTTGAGAGCATCCTGTTGACTCACAGCAGCTGGCAATTCCCTTCAGCTCGTGGTGTATCTCATTTGACCACTGTCCCTGCGAACGGGTTCACTCTCAATCCCCCACTTGCTGAATCCTTGGCCACTGGCCGCATCTGCAGTGAAGAAACCAGCCACAAGGACTCAAGGGCTTTAAAAAGAAAATAATTTACTTGACCACTGTCCCTGAGAACGGGTTCCATCTCAGTCCCCCTCTTGCTGAATCCTTGGCCATTGGCTGCATATGCAGTGAAGAAACCAGCCACAAGGACTCAAGGGCTTTAAAAAGGAAATAAGTTACTGTAGGTATCTAGCTACATTTCCCTCTTAGCCTGCTACTATAGAAAGTACCTGGTCTAAAGCAGAAATAACTGGCTCCACCTACAGCTAGGGACAGCAACTGCACCCCTCACCCCCATTCTGCTGTAAATACATTCCCCAGTTAACTTTTTCTTTTTGTTATCAGTAAACAAAGATAAAGCTGTAGGCGAAAAAAGGTAACCCAGTAGATATACTGGAATTGCCCACTTGTAAAATAGAGGCAAAAAGGTACTTCAAACTGCCACTTGTCTGCTTCAAACTAGGTATCTACCCAGAAAGGACACAGCTGAAATCAGGTCTACAGACTGTTTTTCCCTACTACATTCTAATAACTCCTAACAATTTGGCTATTTAGACACTTACCCTGCAATCTTTAGCCTGGGGGAGTTCTATGAACTCAGGTCTACAGATTGCTTGCAGCATTTGCTGCTCAATTTCTCCTGAGTGTGATTTTCTATAAGAACTACTTCACATTACCTGTGACCACTCCCACCGCCCTCCTCCAATATTTTTCCAGCAAAGTTTTTTTAAACCCCTGGAGCCATCTTGGCTTACTCATAGCAGCTGCCAATTCCCTTCAGCTCATGGTGTATCTCATTGTAAGTGTTTGAGCTTTATTTTTTTATATTGCAGCTAAGGTCTCTACAAACTCAGTTGCTCTATTGTTTGTTACTGTCAGCATTGCTACAGTTGCAGAACTAGTCTCCTATTTATAAAAGGTGTAGACAAAGTGTAACAATGTATCATTTTCCAGGCTGACTTGGTGCTTAGTGTGCTTAGTGCTGCTAGCACTTACAGATGCTATAGTATCAAACTGGGTTGCTATTCCTCATCACTTTTGTTTAGTACATACTTTTTAGTTAAAATAGATGCTAAGCAGTGTGAATGAATGTTCTGTGATTCAGTTTGAAGGAAAGCAATGAGTTAAATACAGAACACCATATTACGGCTAAAAGTCCTGTTTTGCTGCCAAGTCAGAGCGATCCTTAGTTGTTTTAACTGCTGTATCAGGAGAAGTATTATAGCAATGTAGCTATGTAAATGTCTGTGTTGCAATATTTAAGTACTGTTAAATATAAATGTTGTGACAGTTTACTACTGGTATATCTGTGATAAAGCTGTCTCTCTAAATTCACGGGCTACCTAAATTATCTGTTATATATCACTAAGTAAGGTGTTTTTTTATGTCAAGGGCTTCATATGCGAATGCATAACAGTTGCCTGAGCCTTTATTACTAAACATTTTGTACCTGTGTAAATTGTATAATGTGCTACTACTCTTAAACCCAATACCCTTCCTGCCTGGGTGATAATTTATTATTTCAGTTACTTTTTACAGCACTTCTCCCTCATTCCCCTTTCAGAGACCTTAACGTAATAATTGTTTTTGTCTCCATCTTTTCAATTAGTGACCACTGTCCCTGTGAACGGGTACTCTCTCTGTCTCCCACTTGCTGAATACTTGACCATTGGCCACATCTGCAGTGAAGAAACCAGCCACAAGGACTCAATGGCTATAAAAAGAAAATAAGTTACTGTAAGTGTCTAGCTACATTTCCCTCTTAGCCTGCTACTGTAGAAAGTACCTGGTCTAAAGCAGAAATAACTGTCTCTGCCAACGGCTAGGGACAACAGCTGCAACCCCACCCCCATTCTGCTGTAGATACATTCCCCAGTTAACTTTTTCTTTTTGTTATCAGTAAACCAACATAAAGCTCTAGGCAAAAAAAGGTAACCCAGTAGATACACTGGAATTGCCCACGTGTAAAATAGAGGCAAAACGGTATTTAAACTGCTACTTTTTGTATGCTTCAAACTTGGTATCTACCCAGAAAGGACACAGCTGAAATCAGGTCTATATATTGTTTTTCCCTACTAGATTCTAATAACTCCTAACAATTCGGCTACTTAGACACTTACCCTGCAATCTTTAGCCTGGGGGAGTTCTAGCCCGTGCTGTTCGCTATGCTCACTCCGCTCCCCCTGCCCCCTATTTCCACCCACCCCCGTACCTCTACATTTAGTCTTAGCCTTAACCCCACCCCTAATTGCCAGTAATTAGGCTACACCACTACTCACCCCTCCCCCTACATCCAACACAATCATGCTACTACCCAATATAATAACAATCCTAACCTGCGTAGTTCTAGCTCACATTACATCCTACCAAGGCTCCACAGTCACATGATTCAACAACTCCCACTGCTCTCTCAACACCCTCCCTCAAAGATTTACACTATAACTACACAACCACTGCCACCAAAACCATCCTCCCAATCATCATCATCTCCTTTCAGTTGTTCCCGTTAGGTGTCGCCACAGCAGATCACCTGTTTCCATTTCTTCCTGTCCTCTGCATCTTGCTCTGTCAAACCAACCACCTGCATGTCCTCTCTCACCACATCCATAAACCTTATCTTAGGCCTTCCTCTTTTCATGTTACCTGGTAGCTTCATCCTTAGCATCTTTTTCCCAATATACTCAACATCCCTACTCAGCACATGTCCAAATCAACATAATTGTGCCTCTCTGGCTTTGTCTCCAAACCTTCTAACCTGGACTGACCCTCTAATATACTTATTCCTAATCCTGTCCACCCTCGTCACACCAAGTGCAAATCTTAACATCTTTAATTCTGGCAGATCCAGCTCAAACTCTTGTCTTTTTGTCAGTGCCACTGTCTCCAACCCATATAACACAGCTGGTCTCACTACCCTCTTGTAGACCTTCCCTTTCACTCTTACAGGTACCCGTCTGTCACAAATCACTCCTGACACTGTTCTCCACCCATTCCATCATGCCTCTACTCTCTTCTTCACCTCTCTTCCACACTCACCATTACTCTGAACTACAGACCCCAAATATTTAAACTCATCCACCTTCACCACCTCTACTCCTTGCATCCTCACCATTCCTCTATCCTCCCTCTCATTCACACACATATATTCTGTCTTATTCCTGCTGACCTTCATTCCTCTTCTCTCTAGAGCATATCTCCATCTCTCCAGGGTCTTCTCCACCTGTTCCCTACTCTCACGACAGATCACAATGTCATCTGCAAACATCATAGTCCATGGGGACTCCTGTCAGATCTTGTCTGTCAACCTGTCCATCACCATTGCAAATAAGAAAGGGCTCAGAGCTGATCCTTGATGTAACCCCACCTCCACCTTAAATGCATCCGTCACTCCCACCGCAGACCTCACCACTGTCACACTACCCTCGTACATATCCGGTACCACTCTTACATACTTCTCTGACACTCCTGACTTCCTCATACAATGCCACAACTCCTCTCTAGGCACCATGTCATATGCTTTCTCTAAGTCTACAAAAACACAATGCAACTCCTTCTGACATTCTCTGTACTTTTCCATCAACACTCTCAGAGCAAACATCGCATCTGTAGTGCTCTTTCCTGGCATGAACCCATACTGCTGATCACTAATCATCACGCCCCTTCTTAACCTTGCTTCCACTACTCTTTCCCACAACTTCATGCTGTGACTGATCAATTTAATCCCTCTGTAGTTACTACAGCCCTGCACATCACCCTTATTCTTAAAAATCGGTACCAAAACACTTTTTCTCCATTCCTCAGGCATCCTCTCACTTTCCAAGATTTCATTAAACAATCTGGTTAAAAATTCCACTGCCATTTCACCTAAACACCTTCATGCTTCCACAGGTATGTCATCTGGGCCAATAGCCTTTCCATTCTTCATTCTCTTCATAGCTGTCCTTACTTCCTCCTTGCTAATCCACTGTACTTCACGATTCACTATCCCTACATCATCTAACCTTCTCTCCCTCTCATTCTCTTCATTCATCAACCCCTCAAAGTACTCTTTCTATCCCTCAACACACTCTCCTCGCTTGTGAGTATGTTTCCCTCATTATCCTTTATCACCTTTACCTGCTGCACATCATTCCTAGCTCGGTCCCCCTGTCTAGCCAATCGGTACAGGTCCTTTTCTCCCTCCTTAGTGTTCAAACTTTCATACAACTCTTCATATGCCTTATCCTTAGCCTTCGCCACCTCTCTCTTTGCCATGCACCTCTTCTCCTTATACTCCTGTCTACTTTCTTCATCTCTCTGACAATCCCACTTCTTTGCCAACTTCTTTCTCTGTATACTCTCCTGTACTTCCTCATTCCACCACCATGTCTCCTTGTCGTCCTTCCTCTGTCCAGATGTGATACCAAGCACCTTTCTAGCCATCTCCCTTACTAGCTCTGCTGTAGTTACCCAGCTATTTGGTAACTCTTCACTGCCACCTAGTGCCTGTCTTAACTCATCCCTGAACTCCACCTCACAATTACCCTTTTTCAATTTCCACCATTTGATCCTTGGTGATGCCCTCACACTCCTCCGCCTCCTCTTAATCACCAACATCATCCTACAAACCACCATCCTATGTTGCCTAACTACACTTTCTCCGGTCACCACTTTACAGTCTCCAATTTACTTCAAACTGGCCCTCCTACATAAGATATAATCCACCTGTGTGCATCTTCCTCCACTCTTTTATGTCACCCTATGCTCCTCCCTTTTGTTAAAATACGTATTCACCACAGCCAGGTCCATCCTTTTCGCAAAATCCACTACCATCTGACCTTCTACATTCCTTTGTTTAACACCATACCTACCCATCACTTCCTCATCCCCTCTGTTCCCTTCACCAACATGCCCATTGAAATCTGCTCCAATCACCACTCTCTCACCCTTGGGTACAGTCATCACCACTTCATCCAATTCACTCCAAAATTTTTCTTTCTCATCCATTGCACACCCAACGTGTGGAGCATATGCACTAACAACATTCATCATTACACCATCAATTTCCAGCTTCATAAACATTACTCTATCCGACACTCTTTTCACCTCCAAAACACTATTAGCATATTGTTCCTTCAAAATAACTCCTACGCCATTTCTCCTTCCATCCACACCATGATAAAAAAATTTGAAACCACCTCCGATACACCTAGCCTTACTCCCCTTCCATCTGGTCTCTTGCACACACAACTTACCAACCTTCCTTCTGTCCATCATATCAACTAGCTCTCTCCCTATACCAGTCATACTGCCAACATTTAAAGTTCTGACCCTCACTACCACAGTCCTAGCCTTTCTCCTCTCTTCCTGTCTTCGGCCATGTCTTCCGCCTCTTCTCCTCCTTCTCCCAATACAACACTTTATTACCAAACACCCAACACGCTCAAAAATAAAATGTCCCTAAGATACCATAAGCAATTTACTGTGTATATAAAACATATCCTAAACACCCTCTGTAAACTAGCCCTCGCTGGAGACATCCATCCAAACCCTGGTCCTCCCAAATCCAATCCAACTCAACCACAAACCCTAGTCCAAGCAACCCCCCCCACAACTCAACTCCTAGCCAACAAGAAAACAACACACTTACTTATAATGTCCCTAAACATCAGAAGCATATGCAATAAAATCTAAGAACTACATGCCAGCATAAGCATATATTTCCCAAATATTCTCTTCCTAACTGAAACCTGGCTCAAACCTCACGTCAGAAGTGAGGAAATACTTCCGCCTGAATACATCCTTTGCATAGACAGATTGTCCAAAAAAGGAGGTGGTGTAGCACTGATACTTAAATACCACCTCAGTATTCAACTCCTGAGCTCATCTGCCTCTCACCACAACAATGAAGAAATCCTTTATGCCAATTTCAAACTAAACCCAAACAAAACTATCGATATCATAGGATACTATTTCCCACCAGGGCAAAGTATTACACCCCTAGAAAATCTCCTGAGCTGGGCTACTCTATCTCTACCCCAGGAAACCATCATTCTCACTGACTTTAACATCAACTGGCTATCCCGTAATAACAGTCTCCCAACCATTCACCTTAATCTCCATGGGTTCACTCAACTCATTCAATCCCCTACCCGAATCAACAAAAACCCTGACAATCATACCTTACCTGACTGGATCCTAGTCAACAAAGCCCCTCACTCTTACCTAGCAGGCCGCTTACCTGACTGTCTTAGTGACCACTCCCCCACTTTCCTAATTCAGCACCACACAGTCTGAAGCCTATTATCCACAGCAAATATGGAACAAGTCCAACTTCAACCCCAACTCCTTCATCTCCTCCCTGCAAAAAATTAACTGGTCACCACTAAAATGCCTCAACCTAGATGAGGGTGTCCACTTCTTCAACAGTACCTTCCTCTCCATCCTAAACACCCAGGCTCCTGTAAGAAATGCCAAAGTCAGATCCAGGTGTGCCCCACGGTTACAAAAGACCACCAGAATCCTAATGAAATCCATAGAAAAGGCATGGGAGCACTGGCGACTAACAAAAAATAACATAGATAGGCAATCATTCCTTGAACTGCGCAATAAAGCCAAAAGGCATATAAAATTAGACAAATCCCTCTACTATAAATCCACCCTAAACTCTACCAACCACAACCCTAAGCAATTCTGGTCCACTATTAACACCATCCTCCATCCAGAGAAGGTTGATAGCCCCCAGCCGTCCATTTCCCCCTCCTCCAGCAATATTGCTGAATCCTTCAACAAACATGTAACTGAAACTATAACATCTTTACACAAAGAACACTTCCCTACAACAGCCCCCCCCCCAACTCCTAACCCTAAACCATTCCTCTTTTCTTCTTCACCTCAGTACCTACCTCCAACTTAAAATGACTATTGTAGAAAAGCAAAAAATAAGTGGTAATGGTAAGCTGCGCTACCAAAAAATAGTCAAATATCATGTAAAAACAACCAAAGGAAGCAACAGGCCACAGCTGTAGAAAATACAAAGGTTTACACAAGACAAAGGTGAGCGCTTTTGTGGACTAAGCCACTTGAAGTGGCTTAGTCCACGAAAGTGCTCACCTTTGTCTTGTGTGGAATAAATTGCCTTTATTTTTCTACAACTGTGGCCAGTTGTTTCCTTTGGTTGTTTTTACATGATAAAAAGACTATTGTCAAAACTTAAACCCACCAAACTCGCAGCTGACAACTTCCACTCTGAATACTTGAAAATTGCAGCGGATACACTATCCTACCAAATTTCAATTCTAATCAACCATTCCATAACAGAAGGCTATGTTCCCTCGATATGGAAAATATCCCACATCATTCCCCTCCACAAAGGCACCCCCTCCTCTGACCTCTCAAATTACCACCCCGTTACTATCCTCTCCCCTCTCTCCAAGATACTTGAAAATCAACACCCAGGTATCCAACTACCTCCTAGCTAATAATCTCCTCTCCAAAACCCAACATGGTTTCAGGCCATATCACAGCACTACCTCCGCTCTGCTCTCTTTCACCAACACTATACTTCATCACAAAAACAATGGCCTCTTTTCTACTGTCGTACTTCTAGACCTCTCAAAGGCCTTTGACATGGTATCTCATGAGCTACTGCTCTCTACTCTCCCCAACCTCTCCTTCTCACAGTCAGCCTGCAACTGGTTCCACAGCCATCTACACGGATGCCAGCAATCAGTAATCTGGGACAATAACATATCACCTCACCTTCCAGTTACTCTCGGAGTTCCCCAGGGGTCTATCCTTGGCCCTCTGCTATTCTCACTTTTCACTAACAACCTACATACTGCCACCACACAAGCATCTCTTATACAGTACGCAGATGACGCTACTCTCATCTGCTCTGCCACCACTCTACCAGGGCTACAACAAATCACACAGGAATCATTCTCTTCTGTAGAAAGCTAGCTATCCAATGATCAGGTCCTACTCAACCCAAGTAAGACAAAACTTCTCCTGTTCCAACCTTCCAAAGCCACCCAAAACACCCCCACTTCAACATTCTTGCCAAGGACAATACCATCATCTCTCCATTAGTACACACAAAATTACTCGGTGTGGAAATAGACAACAAACTTAGATTTGACACCTACATATCTCTCACAATAAAAAAAGTTCACGAGAAACTTGGTGCATTATATCGAAGCCACCAATTCCTAACCAAGGCTGCTAGAATCTCCATAACCAATTCCCAGCTAATCTCCACCCTACTCTGTGCATCCCCCATACTTACCAACCTTAAACAGATAGACCTACACAAACTGGATGCTTGTTACAACAAAATTGCTAAATTTGCCACTGGAACCTCCTACCGCAGCCATCATTGTATCTCCCTTAAAGAACTAAACTGGCTAGAACTCCCACAACTCCTTCACTTTAATCTACTCACCCTCGCTCATAAACTTATTAACCACCCCCTTAACATCCCTTCCCTTCAAACCCTTCTCCACCCCTATCACCCCACTAGGCCCTTAAGATCAAGCAACAAAAATCAACTCACTGTTATCAAACCCAAAAATTCAGCAGGAGAAACCATATTTTCATGTACCATATCTAAACTTTGGAACAATCTTCCACTCTCTATAACTACTCTACCTTCCAGCAGACTCTTCAAGGCTGTACTCAAATTCCACTTAAATTTGCACTGGCTTTGTCATTGTTCTAATCCATACTAACACCCCCACCCTTACCCCCACCACCTAGACTCTTAACCCAACTATACTACCGCCACTACTAACCACAGTCAGAAATAGCTAGTTGTCTTTACATACTTTAACATCTTGTCTGACAACTTTGCTACTAATAAATCCAGAAAAAAGCACTACAGTTGCGAGTCCACAAGACAGTTTATTGCAAATGGAAAACACAAGTAAAATTAAGTGCTTTCGTCAATGCCAGCTGACTTCATCAGAATAACACAATAAACATAAAAAAAAATATTTAAATAGTATAAGCTTGGCAATGATTGGCTGTTACACCTCACACATTAAAAACTTGTTTTAAAAAGACATTTACAGATTTTTCAAACAATACAGAAATATTAATGCTTTAAAAACAAAATCTCTTGCTTGATTTAAGCAGTTTGCCACAAGACACCATTGCATTAATTTAAATTTGCAATACAGAAGCAGATATTCAAATACTTTTATGCTGTTTATATTACATAGTCACATTTAAACCTGTGAAGGACATTTAGACATGTCCTGCCTTTTCTTTCAGAATAGGCAATATAGTCAAATGGTCATTCAACCCGGGGGGGGGGGGGGAGTTTGCTGGTAATCTTAATTGCCATAAAAATTCTTTCTTGTTCAAGACATTTTGCCAATCTACACCCCTGACATCAATATTCACTACATCTAATATGGCAAATTTAAAGCCACTGTAATCCACACATTGGGTACTATGCTTATACAAAGCATTTGTTTCCTTTTTGTTCTTTATATCATTTACATGTTCAAATATTCTAGTTTTAAATAACCTTTCTGTCTTCCCAATGTAAAAAGATGTACAGAAATTACACTTTGCAATGTATACCAGTTTACTTGAATAACAATTACCCTTTCTTAGGTAAATTGTATTCTTATTCTTATTGTCCAAAGATATAGACTTGTCTTGCAATATGTAAGAAAAAGAAGTTATGTACCTACCTACCATAACATTCCATGTTAGTTGTCTTCTTCTCGCCTTCTTTCTTGCTGGTTGGGTTCAGAGCCGATTCTCGGCTCCAACTCGGCCATCTTCAAAAGCTCGAGAGCTGTTTACTGGCTCAAGGCTACCCCATATCCCATGATGCCTGGCGCTAGCTACCCAGATCTCGTTTGAAAAAGCTATTCCAGACATAACTAAGGACGAATTCTGCCCTAGTAGCCCCTTGGACCTAACTATGAAGCTATCTAAGCAGAAAGGACAACCAGAGAAGGTTCAGCCAATGAAATCTGAATAAGGGGGCTCCTCTCGATCCACTAGGATAGGGAGATGGAGGGTGGGATGCAAGAAATAAGGCGAGAAGAAGACAGCTAACATGGAACGTTATGGTAGGTACATAACTTCTTTATGTTAAGTTGTCTATCTCGCCTTCATTCTTGCTGGTTGGGACAGCGTCCCTAGCACCTACTATCCTGGGTGGCTTAATGGAACAGACTCTTCAGAACAGTGGAACCAAAATTAGCCCTGTTCCTGGAAGCAATGTCTAATTTGTAATGAGAAATGAAGGTATGTGGGTTAGCCCACATAGCAGCTGCACAGATAGATTCCATGGGTAACCTAGATTGGAAGGCCACCGAGGTAGCCAGTGCCCTAGTAGAGTGGCCTTTAGGTTTGGTAGATAATTTTTTGTTTCTCAGCTGGTAAATGAATGAAATAATGTGAGACAACCACCTAGATAATGTTACCTTTGAGACCGGAAGGCCCTGTCTGCCCTCAGCATAGAAAATGAAGAGTTGGTCGGATTTCCTGATGTCCTTTGTCCTATGCAAATAAAAACGCAGCTGTCTGTGAACATCCAACCGGTGCAATTTATATTCTGCGTTATTGCTGTGATTAGGAAAGAACACATGAAAGTCTATGGACTGATTCAAATTATTTTGTGTACAGACCTTAGGAAGGAAGGAAGGATTGGTCCTTAGAGAGACCCTATCGTTATGGAAAACTAAGTAAGGGGGACGAGTACATAGAGACTGAAGCTCCGAAACACGTCTGGTAGAAGTAATGGCTACCAGAAAGAGAGTCTTCCAGGATAAAAATTTAATGGAGCAAGATGCTGCATGTTCAAAAGGTGGCAAGATTAGGGAAGCTAGCACCAAGTTTAGATCTCACGGAGGTGGAGGATCCCTCACTGGAGGCCTAAGCAGACTAGTTCCTTTGAGGAAGGCTTCGCACAGCTTATGAGATATGATGTTATTAGAAGACAACCCAATGTGAAAATTTGAAATGGCACCTAACTGAACCCTGATTGTACAGAAGCGGAGCTCGAATGAAAGAGTTCCGCTAAAAATTCCAGAATCTCATGGACAGGAGCTGAAAAGGGATCTATATTCTTAGCCTCTGCCCAGCAAGAAAAACATTTCCACTTGCTAGCGTAAGTTTTCCTAGTTGTGGATTTGTACAATGAGATAATAATTTCCTGCACAGAGGAGGAAATATTAGGAAGCCTGGCTAAGGTTGGAAGTGGAGCAACCAAGCTGTGAGCTGGAGTGTTTAAAGGGATCAATGCAGTCTGCCCAACTGATGAATCAGTAGATCTGGAATAGGATCCAGAATCCAAGGCTGCTCGAGAAGATAATGATGCAGGAATGGTAACCATATCTGTCGAGGCCAGTAAGGGGCAATGAGGATCATTTTGCAACCCAATGCAGTTGCTCTCTGTATGAGTTTGGGTATTGGGGGAAACGGAGGAAAAGCGTAAAGAAATCCCTGAGGCCAATCGTGGACTAGAGCGTCTCTGGGGGAGTGGCCGGGAAGTGGAAGAAGGGAGAAGAAATTGCTGCACTTGCTGTTGAAAGGTGTGGTGAACAGGTCGCAGCAAGGCTGACCCCATTTGCGAAAGATTTGTTCCACAATTACCTGATTCAGAGACCACTCGTGAGGCATGAGAATTGCTCTGCTGAGCCTGTCTGCAATGACGTTGGAACTCCCAGGGATGTGCGTTGCAATCAGAAAACATTGGGAAGAGATCGCTCACTGCAGAGTCTGAGTGCTTCTCGATGTAGAGGATAGGATCTGGTTCCATCCTGCTTGTTGATGTACCACACCACTGACATATTGCCCGTTTGGATTGCAATGGTCCCGGGAGGGAGAGAGTCCTGAAGGGCTTGCAACGCTAAAAGCATGGCTCTCATCTCAAAGACATTTATAAGCAAATGGTACTCGTGAGGTTGCCAGGTGCCTTAGACTGTCCTGCCCTGATAATGCCCCCCCCCCACCCTATCAGGGAGGCGTCCGTGGTCACTGTGGCGACTGGAGTGGATGGCACAAATGGTCTGTCTCGGGCCACTGATGGGGAGACCATCCACCAAGCGAGGTGCTTCTTGCATGCTTCTGTGATCATAATCTTGTGAGACATGGGAAGCTGTTGGAAGGACCACTGTGTGAATAGAAGCCACTGGAGGATTCTCATGTGAAAACGGGTAAGGGGGACAAGAAGAATTGCTGATGCCACGGAACCCAGTGTTTGGAGGACAAACCTGACTTGAATCGTTTTGCATGTTAAGAAAATCTGTACTTGTTGGCGAATTAGTGAAACCCTGTCTGGTGGAAGATTCGCAAACATGTTCCTGGTATTTAGATTTGCGCCTACATAAGTGATATGCTGACAGGGCAACAATGCAGATTTTTCGAAATTTATTGTGATACCTAGCCTGGAGCAAGTTTTGATAGTGTAGTCCCTGGCTTGCAGGAGGTGATGCCTGGTGGAAGCAGTGAGGAGCCAGTCGTCTAGATATGGAAACACCTGGAATCCCCGACGTCTCAGGTGAGCCGTAACCACTGCCATGCATTTGGTGAACACCATGGGGGCTGTGGTGAGACCGAAGGGCAGAGCTCTGAACTGATAATGACTGGCTCCCAGCCGGAAGCGAAGGAATCTTCTGGAGTGCCTGTGCATTTTGATGTGGTAGTACGCATCCTGAAGATCTATAGAGCACATCCAATTGTCCTGACCCAGGAAGGGTAGAATGGACTGTAGCGTGACCATCCGAAACTTTGTTCTTTGTACAGACCTGTTTAGTCTGCTGAGATCCAGAATGGGTCTCCAGTACCCTGTCTTTTTTGGTACCAAAAAGAACTTTGAGTAAGTTCCGGATCCGATCTGGTCTGCTGGGACTTCCTGGATGACCCTTTTGTGTAGCAGCTTTGAAATTTCTTTGGCTGCTTGGTCCCTTAGATTGGGTGGAACATCTGGAAGGAACTTGTTTGATGACAACGGGGGTTGAGCAAAGGGAATTCTGTAACCTCCGGATATGATTGACTGTACCCACTTGTCTTGAGTTAGATTCTGACAGGCTTTGGGGTACAGCGAAAGTCTTCCCCAGACTGCCTCCAGAGGCGGGCAGCCAGGCAGTCCTTCAGGGATGCTGAAAGGGCCTCTCAGAGAAGGATTCTCTGCTGCCCTGGTTCTGCGGACCCCCCGCTCTGCCATGAGGGTGGCATCTGTTATTGTTCCCTCCGCTTGCCCCGTGTGTCTGACCCTTGGGGTATGGTCTGGAAGGAGTGGAAAAATGGACTCCCACGGCAGAGAGAGTCTTGCCTGCCTGTTCACACCTGGTTAGTGTGTCCTTCACCTGTGGTCCAAAGAGAGCGGAGCCATCACAGGGGGTATTGGTGAAAGACGCTCTGAAGGGTTCCACAAAATTACACAGCCGCATCCATGCATGCCTCCTAACCTGTGGCTCTACTCGCACCATTGGCTGCATAAGAAATGAGCCTCATGGAGGAGTTAACAACTGAATTCAGAGTCGCCAGCTGGGAGGCCACCTTAGCTTGAGCCCCCACAGCTGATGGATCTTGGAGGGTATCTCCAAGCTTAGGGATCTTGAGGATCCAATTTAGGAGATTCTGAAGGT
>NC_056748.1:773913358-774015858 GCF_019279795.1 Protopterus annectens
GTTGAACACCTCACATCTGGTTGTTCCATTTGTGCAGGGTTCAACCCCAGGGCACTGAGGGAGCGGAGGTCCAAGCTGGTCTTGGCGGGTCTTTTACCGCCAGACTCGGCTCGCCTCCGCTCCTTCGGGACTACTGTGGCTGCAGTTGTTCCCCTGTGGCACCCCCTCCTGCTCCTGGGACTCAAACTCCCTTCTGGAGAGGAGAGGGATGCTGAAAAGGACCGGAGGAGAAGCACCACAAGCGGCGGGCGAGACCTCTGTTTCGGCCCGCCAGCCAAGCGGCTTCTCCCGGCTCCTGTCGGTTCGGTCTCCTCCTTCTCGCCCGGTCCCCTGTGTGCTTTTCACCGGGTCCTGAGGAGGAGGAGACCCGATCTCCGCCGAGGCTATCGAGGAGGCACTCCAGGCCTACCTCGGTAGCCTCTTCGAGATCTACCCATAGCCTTTCTGATGCTGATCTGGACCGGATGATGAGAAGGTTCATCCAGGCCCAGATGCAGATGGGAGTGCTCTTGCCTCCCCTCGGGGAGCTCAACACCCTTTTTAAGCCTATTGCTCCTTCTCCCACCCGCTATCCGGGTTCGAGCAGCTGGAGCCGAGCAGCTTCGAGCCGGGAAGGTCGGAGCCGATAGTACTTGGTACTTCGGACCCTGCCCTCGAAAGTGCGTTGGACCCGATCTCGGAGCCTGGATCCGAGCTTCGGATCCGGGGATCAGTGCTCCTTGGCCGTCTGTGTCGGAGCGCACTGTCCCGGATCCGGTGCTTCGGCGCCGCTCGATCCACTCTTCGGATCCGAGGGGAGCCGATTGTCGGATCCTTTGGTCGAGGTCTCCCCTTCGCCTTTGATGTAGTGGAGAGGGCTCTGTTGAGGGTCTCCGGACCCCGGCACTTGCTTCGCCCGGCCCCGCTCCCTCTGCACTGGGCCAGGCTTCCACCATCCGGCCCTGGGACAGCCCGCTTCTGTGCCCCAAGTTGCTCCTATGGAGCAAATTGCTGCTTGCGAGGACTCCTCTGACAGCCCCCAGAGGAGGCCCCTCGCAAGCATACGCAAAAGGAGGCACATTGACTCCCCGTCTCTCACAGAAGACACGGACTTGGAGGAAGGAAGGCTCCCCACGGTCACCCCGAGGATGTCTCCTTTGGAGACATCATGGAAATGCTCGTATAAGGGGGTGGTCTGCCCCAAGTCTTCCTCGGACGAGTCCGTGTTCTTGGAGGCATTTGAACGGGCCCGTCTACCTCTTGGGTGTCCCCCCCGACCCCTGGTGGACCTTATTACCACCAGGGCGTGGAAGGAACCGGACACCGTGGAGCCAATTCCTAAAAGACCGGATAGGATCCTTAGTCCGCCATCCGACGGACCCATTGGAGTAAGGGGCCTCCTGTAGATGCCATGTTGATGGCGGCCACAAAGGAACTAGCTCAGGAGAGTGCCTCAGTCCACCCACCGAGCAAGGAGTCTCGGATGATGGACCGCTTGGGAAGCGGATGTTCAGTTCGGCGACCTTCTCGGTAAGGCGCTGAACTATTTGGCACATGTTATTCGGATGCAGCGAGATCTTATTAAGGAATACGCTGCATCCCCTGAGTCCATTTCGGAGGAGGACAGAGTTCTGCACTCCACCGTATGGCCACTCTTAGGTCAGTTACGAATACTTCTATGCGGCTACTCTCCCATGCAACGGAGGCGCCGCTAGAGCTGCGGGACAGGACTGGTCACTAGACGCCAGGCCTTGCTCCGTCACTGCATTTTCTGAGCACTTCAAGGCGCCTTTGCGAACGCCTTTGATGGTTCTGCCCTGTTTGGCAAGACCGTTCGCGTGACGTTGACCCACAGCGAGAAGGACGGGGAGACGCTGTCTGCCGGAATCCGCTTCTCTGCACCCCAGAGGCCCTATTCTAGGAACCAAAAGGGTCAGAAGAAGATGTGGTTCGAAGTCGCAGCAGTCCCAGGCTGCTCCGGACAACCAGTCCTTCCGTGCCAGAGGAGGACAGGGAGGACGCCGCCCTAGAGCCAGAGGGCCTCCCAGAAACTTCCGGTCCAGGGAACCTTTCTCTGAACGGCCAGCAGCAACCCTGAGGGTTGCCCGACTGCTCTACTCTGGAGGCAGTCGGGTGCTTCGGGCACCTAGGGGCATGGGAGTCCATAACATCGGACCGCTGGGTTCTCCAAATCATATCCAGGGATATCGCATTCCTTTCCTTCACCTTCCAAAATTGAAGTCCCTCCCAGACGTCCCACCCGTCAACGGGAGGCGCTGGCAGAAATTGGCCATCTGCTAAGAAAAGAGCCATCCAGCCCATTCCCCAGACCAGATCGGATCAGGGTTCTACTCCAGATTCTTTTAGTGCCAAAAAGACGGGGAACTAAGACCAATCCTAGACCTCTCTCTCTTGAATCTGGCAGTCCCCAAAGAAAAATTCGAATGGTCACTCTGCAATCTATTCTCCCCTTCTGGGAGAAAATCACTGGATGTGCTCGATAGATCTCAAGGACGCATACTACCACATCCTGATGGACAGGCCTCCAGGAGGTTTCTCCGCTCGGCTGGGAGCCAGTCACTACCAGTTCGGGTCCTTCCCTTTGGTCTCACCACAGCCCCCAGGGTGTTCACCAAAGTACTAGCAGTGGTAGGGCCCACCTGAGGCTTCAGGGGGTGCAGGTCTTTCCCTACCTGGACGACTGGCTTCTTACCGCCCAACAAGGCATCTACTTCTCTTGGCGAGACTCCTTTCTCCATCTTGCTCCATTTCTGGGCATCACAATAAATACAAAGAAGTCCAACCTGGCCCACACAGCTCTTAGATTTCATAGGGGCCAGACTAGACACAAGGAGTTTACGAGCCTTCCTCACTGCGGACAGAGTTCTAAATCTGCAGCTCCAGGTGCGGCCATTCTCCATTCAAGTTCTGTTCCAGCGGAGTTGGTCCTGAGGGCTCTAGGGTCCATGGCTTCGCTATAGCACTTCTTCCTCTTGCCAGGCTCAATATCGCATTCTACAGTGGACTCTTAGTACAGTGGTCATACCTTGCTCTCCCCATGCATCATCCCATAGCGATCAGCAAGGCTTGCACGGTCCCTCTTGTGGTGGCTCCACTCCCGGATCTCCACAAAGGTCGCCCATTTGTGCTTCTCCCCTCGCCACGGTGACCACGGACGCCTCCGCCTCGGGTGGGGGCACTTTGGCCGGACAGTCCAAGGCACGTGGACGATTCAGAGACCTTACTGCATATCAATGTTCTAGAGATGAGAGCAGTGCTCTTAGCGTTGCTAGCACTTCAGGACTTTCTTCCCTTGGGAACAATTGCGATTCAATCGGACAACATGTCTGTTGTCTGGTACATCAACAAGCAAGGGGAACAAGGTCTTACCCTCTTTGTCGAGAGGCCATGAGAGTTTGGGAATGGGCAATCTCCACCAATCGCTTTCTCATAGCAACACATTCCGGTCGGTCCAACATCCTAGCAGACAAGCTCAGTCGCACCATTCTGACCCCTTACGAGTGGTCTCTCAATTGTCAAGTAGCGAAACATATTCGCCAATGGGGAACCCTTCATGCGATCTTTTTGCTTCTCCTCAAACACCAAGTGCGACAGTTTTTCGCTCTAATACCTCCTCCCGGAGGTACCCCAAGAGACGCTCTGGTGCATGCTTGGCCACCCGGTCTTCTGTATGCCTATCCACCCTTGCCTCTGATGCTGCAAGTTCTTCAGAAAGCCTCTCGGGTGGGTTGCAGAATGATTCTCATTGCTCCATTCTGGCCTCGACAGATCTGGTTCCCCTTCCTAAGGTCTCACTCGGTGAATCCTCCTTGGATTCTAGATCCCATCCCGGATCTGATATCCCATCCATCCTGCATTCCTCCTCCAACCTGGACAACTTGAAGCTGACCGCTTGGCTGCTCCAGTTCCACTCTTGATAAGGACTCGGTATTTCTTCACCTGTAAAGGCTATTTTGGTGGCGGCTCATAAACCATCCACTAGAAAGGTTTACAAAGCAAATGGAAACGTTTCTGTGTGGGCGGAGCAAGGCCTGAATCCCTTCACGGTTCCTCTCCTGTAGTGCTTGACTTTGTAACCTCTCTCTTAACGATGGTGCCAGCAGTTCCACAGTCAAAGTTCAACTGGCGGCAATTTCTCACTATCACATTGGCCAAGATTCTAATCCTCTTATGTCAGCCAAATTGTGTAAGACATTTCTTAAAGGTACTTTTCTTCTCAGGCCCCTATAAAACAAGCAGTTCCTCCTTGGGACCTTTCTTTGGTCCTACAGGCCTTGACCGCTCCTCCTTTCGAGCCCGGCTGTGGATCTCAAATTCTTGTCCTACAAGACAGCCTTTTTGGTAGCCATTACATCAGCCAAGAGAGTTTCTGAACTTCAAGCTTTATCAGCTAAACCTCCCTACTTGGTATTTCATCCGGACCGTGTCTCCCTCAGGACCAACCCGTCCTTCCTTCCTAAAATCGCTTCTGAAGCAAACATCAATCAATCCATTAACCTCCCTGTTTTCTTCCTAAATATGAAAACAAAGGTGAATATAAGCTACATTCACTAGATGTTCACAGGCAACTTAGATTTTATCTCAACAGGACAGCTGGTCATAGGCAATCCGACCAGCTGTTTATTTCCTTTGCAAAATTCAATTTGGGCAAGCCAATCTCTAAAGTTTCTCTGTCCCGCTGGATTTCACAGTGCATTTTATTGGCTTATCAAGCGTCAGGAAGGCCCGCAGGGTGTTCATGCCCATTCAACCCGGTCAGTATCTACCTCGGCAGCCTTCAAGGCTAGGATTCCTCTAGATGATATTTGTGCAGCAGCCACTGGGCTTCATCTCATACATTTATTTCCCACTATAAGTTGGATCTTGCATCTAGGGGTAGAGCATCCTTTGGCTCAGCAGTGCTCCGGAATATCCTTCCATGATGGCCGCCCAAGATTCAGGTAGCTGGGGACTCTGTCCCACAGGTTGCAGACAAATGAATATCCTACTTCAGATTTAGAAGTTATGTACTCACCATAACGTTCCATCTGAGTAGGTGTATTCATTTGTCTGCAACCATCCTCCTCCTATCCCCTGGCCTTTCAGTTTCCTGCATATTCTTTGTTACCCTTTTTAGGGTATTGTTGCTTTGGCAAACTCGATCTGAGGTCATGAGGGTAGAGCAGGGCATTATGGGTGAGGGGAGGAGCTGAGAGCTTGGATCCATAGCTGGAAAACCATGCCGGTTCGGATCCGATATCGGATCCATAACCCACAGGTTGCAGACAAATGAATACACCTACTCAGATGGAACGTTATGGTGAGTACATAACTTCTAATTGTCTGCAACTGACCCGCCCTCCATCCCCCGCACCCTTAGTTCGTTATCTAAGAGTCAGGATATGGCTTCTTTTCATTGACATCATTGAAACAGATTGGAACCATTCCTAGGTTATGGAATTCCTTATTGTCCTTTGGCAAACTCGATCTGAGGGTTAGAGGGAGATTGCAGGGCATTATGGGTAGGGGAGGAGATTGGAGCTCGGATCTATTAGCTTGGAAAGCTGCCGGCTCGGATCAGAGTCGGAACCGATACCCATAGGTTGCAGACAAATGAAGTTACCTACTCAGATGGAATGTTATGGTGAGTACATAACTTCTTTGTAACTCAGTTCTGACTTCTGTAAAAAGACTATCTGAGTTGCACACACTTATGGTGTGTTATGGTGTGTCCACTCTGCTTCATTTTCTACAAGGCAGGGCTTCTTTGTAGACATACCTTTTTATGACTAAAATGGTTTCAGAGTTTATATTGAGCCAGTCTGTTAATCTTCCTGAATTCTTTGCAGAACCTTAAAACAAGGGAGAAAGAATATTACATACACTGAAGGTCCCAAGGCAACTCGGATACTACTTAGGCAAAGCTAAAGAAGACCAAGCAGCTTTTTGTTTCCTGTGAAAGTATGAAGACAGGACAACCAGTGTCAAAACAGTTAGTTTCCAAATTGTTGTTTCATGCTATGTCTTTCTGCATTTTTCACCGTAACATGTCACTTCCAGGCAGGGTTAGGGCTGACTAAGCCTGGGCTTTGTCGTCTTCTTCTGTGGTTTTTTGGAAAGAGGTGGGCTGTAGAATATTCTAGAGGCAACAACTTGGTCCTCTGAATGTATTTTTTTAAGGTAACTGGATTCTTTTGCAAGGTCCAAAATCAGCTTTGTTTAGGCCATTCTCCAAGGGCTCCTGGATTCTTGAATTCCTTCCTTTTTCCTATATATTCCTAAGCTGTGGTAATCTACACGAGCAGCTTAAGCTACTTCAACAGTGATCTAATGTTGAACATAGTAAGTTGTATAAGTAAACTTAACAGTAGATGTTGTACTAAGTTGCTGTTGCAGTAGCCACTCCCTTCTTCCACCCCCCCCTTGTTTGTTTATTGATGGATTGCTAGGGTGTGGATCCTTGTGTATATAGTTAGATATGTTTTATATTGAAATTTTCTTTCCTGTCATTTTTCTTTTCAGGACTATAGCCTTCCTTCTCAATGCAATTAAGCAATGATGTTTTTGTCACTGTAGCTGCTTTTATGTGGCTCTCCAGAAGCCCCACAGCAGTTTGGCACATTGAAAGTGCCCTGAAGCTTTGAAAGGTGGCCAGTGGTCATGTCTTTGTCAGGATATAACCCACATTTCTTAGACTGGTGTAACAGTGATATATTAGAGCATCTGCTGTTATGGTAAATTTACTTACACAACTGTAATTTCTGGACAGCATGGTGGAGGAGAAAGTTATTGGTGTTTTGTATTCATTTATCAACCTTGAAACCCAGTGTGCCAAGACAGCAGCTATTTTTAATAGAATGCTGGACTTAATGAAAGAACGAATTGGATCAGGAGAGACTGTTATAATGTGGTTCTTCAGGGCATTTATTGTGGAATAGTGTGTATGGTAATGGGCCTGTCATCTGGTTAAGAATCTGAACTGATTGTAAGAATTTATGAAAAAAATAAGAGCATTATAGGTTTATTGGTATGTAGGAAATGTTTAAAGAGCTTTAAGGTGTAAAACTTGAAAGAGAGGGAAAGGGACAAGAAGCCATCGTGAGTGTTTGTGGGATTATGAGGAGTGAAGTCACATGGAAGGAAAGAAGTGTAGAGATGAACAGTAAAAAATACAAGACAGATTGTAGAACATCACAAGACAGACCAAATATATTTATTAGAAGAGCTTGGAACATATTGCTGGCAGCAGTTTGTTTATTGTTAGATAGTTCCTTACCTGCATGGCTATGAGAAATAGTGGGCCATGGCCAAGATGGTGAGGAGTTAACACCACTGTTTTTGACTCTGCTTCATTTTAACATCTCTGATAGGATCTTTACTTAAGAACAAACTCAAATCGAAAGTTTCAAAACTTGACGGATTTATAGTTGAACATCTGCTGAAAGATTAACTACAAAAAATAACAGTTTTGAAACTCTAGTTTTTTCCTGTCAAGAAAACTAGAAATAACTAATTGTCTCAGAATGTGCCACACTAAGCCCAGTGTACAGGACAGTACTATGAAAAAAGACATACAGGCTATGCTACGTAACATCAGTGTAAAGACAGGTAAATTAGAAAGCAAAATGGACCATTTTAATGTAAAAAAAAAAAAAACAAGTTAAAGTGCTGAGTGACTCTGTTAAACAACAGTCATCACAAATCTTGGGTATAGAAGAGGTAATGTCTGATTTTGATGGAAGATTACTTGAAAATGAGAATAACACTGAATTTCTACTGAAACAAAACAACTTATTCTAGGATAAAGTAGAAGACTTAGAGAACAGATCTAGAAGGAATAACATCAGGATTTATGGGATTCCTGAAAAAGAAGAGGGAGACTGTATAATTCCTTAATGTCTAGCTGCCTACAGCTTTGAACTTGCATGAAACATTTTCCTTTGGCATTGAAAGGGCACATAGATCAATTTCTAACTCATCTTAAAAAAAAAAAAAAAAAAAAAACCTTCACCAAGGTCAGTGATCATAAGATTTATTTCAAGTCAGCATAAACATTTGGTCTTAAAAGTTACCTGGATTAAATATCCAGTTAAAATTAAAGGAAATGCTTTATGATTTCACAGTGACTTTTCTACATTCGTGATGTCCAAGAGAAAAGCATGTGTGCCACTTGTTAAAAGAAAACAATATTAAAGCACAGATATTGTTTCCAGCACAAACAAGGAAACCCCTTTCAGAAGGAAATAAGAGATGTTCTTCATTCCACATTGCTGCAGTCCTAACTATTGGGTAGTCCGCTGTCCAGTCGGCCCGAATACCAAAGTATATGGCTGACGTCGGTCAGGGCGCATTAGACTGACGTCAGTACGTCAGGGTACTAATGCGCATGACCGACGTCATATCCTCAGTCTTTTTTGCCGCATGGTCCGATGCAGAAGCAATTTTATGAAAGTGCAGGTTCGCTTACTGAAAGTGTCAGAAGTCAGAGTTTCACACCGAATCAAAGTTGGCTAAGTACCCCGTTGGGGAATATTTTGGTTTTTCTTGCCTCAGTATTTAACCGGATGTCAGAAAAAGTGAATAACTGTATTTCTTGTGGGAAACAGATACCTCATAGGGATTACCATACTTTGTGTATACCTTGTTTAGGGCCTGAGCACGACGTTGTTGGATGCCGCTCTTGTGCTAGATTTAACAAACGCACTATTAAGAGAAGGTTAGACTGTGCCAGGTTAGTGTTTGGGAAGCGTTGTAATTATAAAATGCCGTCGGATGCTCCGGCGCCGCTTCGCTAAAAGCGCAAAGATAAAGCAGCAAAGCCTAGGGTGGAGGAACCGACAGTCCCAGACGTCGGTTCTTTGGAAGGCTCAGTGGAGCCGGAGGTTTTGCCAGGTGTCTCTTTGGAGTCTCAGGGAGAGACTTTACTGTTACAGGATGTATCCTCTCAGGAAGTAGGCCAGGCTGAGGGGGCTTCTCCGGTGGCTGTTCTTCCCTCTCTTCCTAAGGTGGTTGGAGCCTCCCCTTCAGTTTCCAAGGCTTCTTTGAGGGGCAGGCCAAATTTAGCTTCTGTGGGGGTTTCTCCTAGTGCTTCAGGATCTTTGCCTAAGAAACATATGCTTAAAATGGCAGAGGATTTGATTACTATGATTAGGGGTTCTATGCCCCCTCCTGATAAGAGGCCTAGGGTGGAACCTGAGTTTGAGAGTTTTGAGCAATGCTCGGAGGCTTCGGAGGCTTCTGAAGACTTGCAGGAGTACCTCCTTATTCTGATTCTGATGTGGATGATTCTACTCCTTCTGCTTCTCCTCCTGAGGATTTTTCATTTTCAGAGACTCTGCATTCCATGAGGGAGCATTTTAAATGGGAAGGTCAAGATTTCTCTGATTCCAGGAAAAGGCTTAGGGAATTCTTGTTTTACCCCAGCATAGGCCTTTAGCTATACCTCCTGTTTTGAATGTGGTGGAAGATGTGTTTGCAGAGGCTTCCCTGAATCCTGATTCTTTGCCTCCTGCCCCAGTTAAACCGGATAGGTATTATAGGGTGCCTGAAGCTCATAAGTATCTTTTAAGAGTCCTAGGGCAGACCCAGAAACTGTCTCTCAGGGGCCTAAAGGTGTGAAGGCCTCAGTTGTTAAAAATCCTGTCCCTCCTGATAAAGAGGCAAGGGCTTTGGATAGATGGGGAAAGAAAGTGTATACTTCTTCCGTTGAATTGTCAGTTTCACATGTTAAAATATCAGAATTATCTTCTTTCACAGTTGAAATCTAAGGTGGATGCTCTGGCTGAAGGTATTGAGTGTAAAGAGTTGCAGGATTTAGTTCATGTGTCTGAACAGGTGGGTAAACATTCCTTGCAGTGTGGTTTTGATGCTGTGCAGGCCTCCTCCAGGGTGGCTGCCACTGGTTCTGTTCTTCGTAGGCACGCCTGGCTGAGAGATCAGAATTTAGCTGAGCATGTTAAGACAAGGATTTTGGATGCTCCTTTACAGTCTGATGTGTTGTTTGGTTCGCCTGTGGAAGCAGTTTTGAAGAAAATGGAGGACAAGGCTAAGTCTATGCAAACTGTTAAAGATTTTTGCAGGTGCAGCCTCCAAGTTTAGTAGAAATTGGCCTACTAAGGGATGGACTTATCCTGCTTATGATTCCCAGTCTAGGGGTAGGTCTAGACGTGGTAGGGGCAGAGCTCAGGGTTCTTTTAGACCTAGGACAGGGAGTTCCCCTGCTCAGACTTCTGGTGAGGGCAGGGGTCAGTCCTTTCGTAAGCAGACCCAATGACCTGCCTTTTCAGCTGCCAGTGCTCTCGCCTGGCAGCACCTTTGGGAGGAAGGCTGTCTCTTTTCAAAGAAAATTGGGATTTAATTACCCAAGACAGATGGGTTCTGGATATTATTCACCACAGGTTTTATTTCCATACCTTGCCTCCTTTCAAAGGCATGCCAGACATTCCTCCTCTTCAAAGAACAGAGGCTCACAAGCAAATTTCTCTGTTGCTCCAAATAGGGGCCATTCAGTCAGTTCCTGTGCCGGAAAGGGGCCTAGGATTTTATTCTCGCCTGTTCCTAGTACCAAAGAAGGGGAACACGTGGAGACCAATTCTGGATTTATCTATCCTCAACACTTATCTGGACATTCCCAAGTTCAAAATGTTGACGTTACAACAGCTTTTACCTCTGCTGGGCAAAGATCACTGGATGGTAATTTTAGATCTCAAGGAAGCTTACCTTCATGTGCCAATAAGACTAAGTTGCAGGAAGTATCTGCGTTTTCGAGCTGGAAATTCTCATTATCAGTTCTCTGCATTGCCCTTTGGCTTATCTACTGCCCAGAGTATTCACAAAGGTTCTGGCTCCAGTGATAGCTTACTTCGCTAAAAGGAATCCAAATCTATCCTTACTTGGACGACTGCCTGATTCTGGCTCAAGAAAAAGAAGATCTTCTACAGCATCTGGAATATGTCATAGCAGTGCTAAGATGCCTAGGGTATTCTGTGAACGAAATAAAGTCCAGTCTAGTACCCTCTCAAGACATGTGCTTTCTGGGTGTGCGACTGAATACAGCAGCCCAGATGGCCTTTTAACGGACAAACAAAAGAATCTTTCCAGTTACTTCCATCATCTATCTCTTCAGTCCGGGCTGACTGCAAGGACAGTCCTTCAAGCTTTAGGGTTCATGGCATCTTGTATTCTGGTGCTTCCCAATGCCAAACTGCATATGAGGAAGCTACAATGGTATCTCAAAAATCTGTGGACACAGCACTGCCAGGATTTGGACACTGTCATTCAAATAATACCTTGCATTCAAAAGGAATTTTTGTGGTGGGCTCAGGAATGTCACCTAAACAAGGGACTCTCTGTGCACCGACCAGCGGCAAGTCAGATTCTAACGACAGATGCCTCAGATATTGCTTGGGAGCTCATCTAAATGGAAAGTGGATACAAGACAAGTGGCCTGCCAGACTACAGCATCTACATATCAACATGAAAGAGATGTTAGCAGTTCAGTTTGCATTAATTGCTTTCAAGGAGTTACTTCTTCCAGGGCAGGTGTTGATTCTAACAGACAACACAACTGTCATGTGGTACATCAACAAACAAGGGGAACACATTCTTACCCATTGTGCAGACAAGCAATGATTTTATGGGAGACTGCGCTCAGTCTGCAACTAACTCTTCAGGCAAGGTTTCTGCCGAGCACAGAACTCCTTAGCAGATGTATTAAGCAGACAAATCATGGATCCCCACGAGTGGAAACTGGATCTTCATGTATTTCAAAAACTGACAGTGTCATGGGGAACTCCAGACATAGATCTGTTCGCTTCTCCACTAAACCACCAGCTGCCAAAGTTTTGCACAAGGATTTCATCACACAGCTTGGAAAGTGGATGCTCTTTCTTTCAGTTGGAAAAATCTTCATGTGTATGCCTTTCCACCTCTGCCTCTTCTTCCAAAGGTGCTTCTAAAGGTCAGACAAGACAAGCCAAGGATGATTTTAATAGCTCCAGATTGGCCTCGCAGCACTGGTACCCATTACTGAGGAGTCTGGTATGAAGCCTCCATGGCCTTTACCCATGATTCCACACCTGTTGTCTCAGAGGGACGGTCATCTGCTCAATGTCAAGCTTCACTCTCTACATCTAACAGCCTGGCATATTCTGTTTTGAAAGACAGCAGGTCTCAGCTTCCTCAACAAGTTTTAAATGTGATTATGGAAGCCAGACGACCTAGTACAAGGAAAGTGTACGCAGAAAATGGAAGAGATTTTGTTTTGGAGTGCAGCAAACAATTTGGAGATTACTGAGCCAAATTTGAGTGTGGCTCTTCAATATCTTACTGAGTTACTGGACAAAGGTTTGTCTTTCTCTTCCATTAAGATTCATGCTGCAGCAATTTCAGCTCACTATGATTGTGACCCACCATTGTTTTCGCATCCTTTGTTCAAGCAATTTCTTAGAGGGGCAAAGAATATAAGACCCCACGTAGAGCTCCTACTCCTGCTTGGGATCTCAATTTTGTGTTGGAGAAACTTACTCTACAACCTTTTGAGCTCATGGCTACTGCTGAATTGAAATACTTGTCATGGAAGACTGCTTTTTGTTGGCCATTACTTCTGCAAGAAGGGTTTCTGAGTTGCAGGCCCTTATGGCAGTGGAGCCTTTTGATTTTTCATAAGGATAGGGTATCTTTACGCACTAATCCTTCCTTTATGCCTAAGGTGGTTTCTAGTGTGGCTTTAAACCAAACTATTCATTTGCCTACCTTTTATGCAGATCCCCAAAATAAAGGGGAAAAGATTTTGCACACTTTAGATGTACACAGGCTATTGCGTTATTATTTGAGCAGGACTAAGGATTTTAGGCAGTCTCAGCAGTTGTTTGTTTCTTTTGCTTTGAGTTCAAAGGGCAAGCCTGTGTCAAAACAAACTATTTCTAGGTGGATTGGGTGTTGCATTACTTTTGTTATTCCCATCATGGCAAGGAGATTCCAGCTGGGATTAGGCCTCATTCCACTAGGGCTACTGCCACTTCCACAGCATTTCTAAGGGGTGGCAACTAAGGATATTTTGGAGGCAGCTACTTGGAGTTCAGTGCATACTTTCTCTAAGCATTATCACCTTCCTCTCTACTCTAAGTCTAGGGCTGGTTTTGCCACAGCTATTTTGCAAGGCATGTTGTCAGTTCCTGCTTCCTTATGATTTGCCAGCCTCCCTTACCTCTGCTTTGGGATTCTACCATAGTTAGGACTGCAGCAATGTGGAATGAAGAACATAGTACAGTTTTGTACCTACCATAAATGTAGATGTTCGAGGATCCACATTGCTGCAGTCCAATTTACCTCCCTCCTTCCCCTGTGTTTAGGGGTGGTTGTGTAGGTGAGGTTATATTCTGCTAATGGTGATAATATAGAAAATATATTTTTTGGTGCAGGTATTTGGGGAGTTTTGGGTGTTTGGCCTTACCTTTCAGGGTCTTCTGACATCTGGGGCAAGAAAAGACTGAGGATATGACGTCGGTCCTGCGCATTTGTACCCTGACGCTGACGCCAGTCTAATGCGCCTGACCAACGCCAGCCATATACTTTGGTATTCGGGCCGACTGGACAGCGGACTACCCAATAGTTAGGACTGCAGCAATGTGGATCCTCGAACATCTACATTTATGGTAGGTACAAAACTGTACTTTTTGCCACATTGGAGGATGCAATGGACTATATAGAGGAAAATAAAATCCTAGAAAAAGAAAACAGAAGAAATTAACTGGAATCTATCAACAACTTTGAAGAGAAATGAAACAAGAGATGGTTGGTTAATAAAAGAAAAAAACATTTAAAAAACTGAAGGGCAAATGAAAATCAATGTATTTAATGGTTATGAATTCTTATTAATTTAAATAAGTGCTTAAATACTTGTTGCATATGACTTTTACAAGGTTAGTCATTTATTTATTAATTTCCCTACTTCAAATGGATACTTGTTCCCTTTTTAAAATGTTGAGTTTGATTCTTTTAGCTATATATGAAATTAAAACCACGTATTTTCACTTGGAGTTTAAATAATAAAGTTTCTGAACACTTGTTTAACTTTTCTTATTCATAATAACTTAATGGTGGGCTTTTTTAAGGTGGTGCATACTAAATAAATGAGACATATTAATATGAATCAGATGCACGAGCTAAGCTTTGTTAGCCTAATGGAGAGTTTGAGAGGTAGGTTGTTTATCTTTTTCAGTAAACTAGTTATTTCATGGTAGAATGTTTTAGGGTTGTGTCATTAGGTAATTTTTTTGTTTCAAAAATTTTGTCCATAGCTGAAGATTTTGTGTTGTTACATATAAAGTATATAATAAGTTCTGTACATAAATGCAATTTCATTATACCAGTGTTGTGTTCTGTCTTATATAAATGTCTGATTTTAAATGCATATCTATTAATATTAATGGACTGAATAATCCATTAAAGAGTAGAAGCCTGTTCAAATACTTGGCAATTACATAAAGCTCAAACAGTATTTGTACAGGAAACACATTTACTTAATAACAATGTAAGTAAACTTTCATTAAAGAATTTAGTTTTAGTAGGTTTTGGCTTTCGAGCTAAAAGAAAAGGCACTGCCATTTCATGGAAGAACTCTCCAGTAATGCCTAAAGTAAAAGGTACATGTGCTGATAAAAATGATATGTTAAGCATTGTTATAAATGAGTGGAACATTTAACTATATACATTGGTGAACTCTTATTAGATTCCAGGGGTTGGAGCTAAAGATGCAAAAAATTACTTAGATACTGTAGCCTATTACATGAAAGGTGAAGTCATAATGGCTGGTGATTTTAATCTGATTTTGTCAGACAAAGATTCCACTGTAGATAGAAATGTGAGTTTCACATCTCCAGCCAAACACTGAATGAATTTTGTAATTCTAATGTATTTAAAGAATATGTATGAGCTAAGGAAAACACTCACTTCAGTTTACCCGTTATTCATATAGATATGGAACACAAACAAATATTGATAACATTTTTGTCTCAAACAATCTGTTATCACACATCAGATACGTTTCAATAGTTTCATGTCTATTATCAGACCATAATGCTATAATCTTTAATATTATTTTAAAAACTGACATTTTAATACATCACAGGAGATTACCAGCGTACATTATTAAAATAAAAGGATTTGAGGATTAGTATGCTAAAGAGATCAAAAATTTCCTAGAAATAAACATGAATGGTGGAGTAACTGACATTGTCCTGTGGGATTCAATAAAGGCTTACTTAAATGGAGGAGTTACAAGCTGGTATAGTAGTAAAACAAGGGAATGGGGCAAAGAATTGAATACACTACAGGCCAAAACAGATGCACTAAAGTTAAATCTAAAACTAAATGACATTATCAGTCAGTCTGAACATAAAATCTTAAATACAAAATATGTTGAAATTCTAATTCATAAAGTTTCAATAAACCTGGAAAAACATAAACTTCAGGCATAGTCAGTAAACCTTTTAAGCTTGCATAAACATGCTCTTAGATCAAAGAACATGAATAAAGTAAACCATAGCAAAGAAATTATAACACATATAAATAATAAAGAAAATAGAACAGATATTAAAAGTATTTGAGGGCTTTAAAATATTTTATGAAAATATAAATAATACAAATAAATTAGAAAATGATGATATAGTTGAAACTTCTCTAAGGGAAAATATAAGTAAATTAGCAAGTTAACAAATAAAAAGAAATTGATTAGGCCATTCACTTTAACAGAAATAAAAGAGCAAATAAAAAAGTTAAAAAATAATAAGGCTCCAGGCTTAGATGGTCTTATACCAGAACTACTACTGGATGAGGCAGTTGAAATATTAGACAAGGTCTATAGAGAAATAAAACTGCTGAAGCCCTGTAACACCACTGGCACAAAAGTACAAACAAATATTTAAAAACTTAAGAAACTTGCTATTTTGGAAGGGATATAGATGGTAGGCTATTCTTGGTGTTTTTGTAGTCTTTTATTTATTTAAATCACATTTTGAGTGCTTTTGTTTGTTGTAAAGTTTTCAGTTAAACTTCATCAGAAAATAACTTAAAGTGAAACTAGGCTTATTATTTAACTGCTGAAGCACTCCCCCATCACGGAAATATTCCCTTATATCACCTATTTTAAAACAAAATAAGGATCTTACAAAGTGTTCACCATACAGACCGATTTCGCCTTTAAATGTGAGCTATAAGATGTTAATGTGCATTTTAGATAACATAATTACTGTACTTATACCTAAACTAACAATGATCAAACTGGGTTTCTTTTAAATAGAAAAGTGCAGGATAATATAATAAGGATGCATGCATTAATAGAATATGCAAATAAAAATAAAAGAGAGCTTTCTGTCATTAGTCTTGATTTAGATAAGGTTTTTGACTAGGTTAATTGGTTGTACCTGTTTAAAGCACTTAAGTGTATGATTTCTTACCTGAGCTAATTGCATTAATTTCTAAGTTGTACAATAACAGTTGTGTTTATGATAAAATAGAGTTTTTTTCTTTCTAATTCCTTTAAATTACAGAAAGGCACACAACAGGGCTGCCCATTATCACCTTGACTTTTTGCATTAGTTATAGAACCCTTTGCTGATAATATTAGATCCAGTAAGAACATTAATGATATCAAAATAAAAGAAGATTTTGAACTAAAGATTCAGCTCTTTGCTGCTGATATTTTAATAACAATAGGAAATATAGAAAATTCATTAAAATGTATAATTAGTTTTATGAGTTTTTTTGAAGATATCTCAAACTTAAGATTTAATCATAATAAATAATAAATCATAATTCACCTACCGAATGGTGCACTGCTACAGTCATCCCTCTCCACAAAGGAGGAGTGACTACAGACCCTGGAAATTGTCGCCCCATTAGCCTGATGAGTCTGATATGCAAAGCTATGGAACACATCATCACGGACCTAATAAACAAGGATGTAGGGAATCTCCAAACTCTGGATCCCACACAGTTTGGTTTTGTGAAGGGTAGATTATGCCTGCTCAACCTGGTCAACTTCTTTGAGTCAGTCACCAGAGCTGTGAATGAGGGCAGAGTGGTTCATACATCTTTCCTTGATCTGGCCAAGGCCTTTGATACCAGACCCCACTCAGGAATCTTAGAAAAACTCACTAAGCTAGCCATAAACCCCTATATCACTAGGTGGGTTGCAAACTAGCTCACAGAACCTACAGTCTGAAAGTAGCAGACTCCAAATCAGACTGATGACCAGTCACGAGTGGATCCCACAGGGTTCGGTCCTGGGTCCTCTCCTGTTTGGTATCTACTTCTCTGAAGTCCAGGCTAACATGAAGGGACTCTGGCTGACAAAGTTTGCAGACGATTGCAAGTTGAGACCTATTATTAAGGTTATGTTGAAACCCTGCAGAAAGGCCTCACTGAGACCAATGACTGGTGTCAGAACCATGGCCTTAAGCTCATTGCCAAAAAATGTGTCGTCATCCCCTTTGGGAAAAACTCTATTCTCATGAATTACCACATTGATGGTAGTCCACTGAACACAGAAGGCCTTATAAGAGATTGGGAACACAGGTTGACAGCAAGCTCTCTTATGACCACCACATTGTCACTGTGGTCAGAAAGCCCTTCTGTGTGGCACATCTCATTACTAAAGGTTTTACATCCAGGAAGAAAGAGGTCATTGTCTCCCTCTACTCTTCCCTCACTAGGCCAGTCATAGAGTACAATGCCCCATTAGGCATGTACTTCACTAGACACCTGCAGCAACTGGAGAGGTTGCAAAAGTACCTCGCAAAGATAATCCTAGGCCTTAAACAGTTGTCCTATATGGACAGACTCAAAAAAACTCCAACTATTCTCTGTCTCATATCGCCTACTTAGAGGTGATCTCTGTTTGACTTACAAAGCCATGTCTGACCCAGCTCTGTTAGAAATGCTACATCTAAAGAAATCCGAATCCCTCCGCACTACACACTCCAGAGATCTCAACCTCATTACCACAATCAACAGAACATGCTGAAGGGACAGGTTCATAACCCAGAGACTGCCCATGCTATGGAATAGACTTCCCATACATGTCAAACAGAGCATCTCACTGGCCTTCTTCAAGAGAAATCTTGATGAGTGGATGGGAAGTAGAAAATTCACCCCGGGGATCACTCCAGTGGCTCTACTCGACAGAGGCACTGGGAACTAATGTCAATTGGCACGATGTCAGGGTAATCCTATGGGCTAGGCTTGTAAAGGCTCCAGGGCCATTAACCTAGTACACACTTATGAACTTATAAAACAAGTACATTATTAATTAATAAAAAAATTTAAAACTTCAATTGGAATAGCAATCAAATATCTTGGTATAACCATTATATCTAATAGTAAAGAAATAATATAAACAAACTTTCAACAGGCTGTTGATAAAATTTTAAGTTTACTCACAAATTGGAACAAATTCTTCTTTACCATGGAAGAACGGTTAATGCTTATTAAGATGGTAAATGTTCATCGTGTTACCCTGCTGCAGTCATCACACTTGGGTTATCCTGTCGTCAGGCGGTCCTGCAGTCGGCCGGATTTCCAAAGTCTTGGTCCAATGTTGGTTGCTGTCGCCTCATCCCTGATGTCAGTGCGCCAGGGGTACATATATTGCAACCGACGCCATTTTCTTCAGTCTTTCTTGCTGCACGGTGCCCAAAGCAGAAGCAGTTCACAAGTGCCGGTCGGCCGACTCCTGAGATTTTCGAATTCGAGTTTCAGACCGAAGTCTTCTATAAAGCTAAGTACCCCGTTGGGGAAACTTTTCTTGCCTCAGACCGATGTCAGAAAAAGTTAACAATTGTATTTCTTGTGGGAAGCAAATACCTCATAAGGATTTTCATTCTTATTGTATACCCTGCCTAGGCCCTGATCACGATGTCACTTCTTGTCGTTTTTGTGCTAGATTTAATAAACGTACTATTAAAAGACGATTTGATTTCGCACAACACTTTTTTGGCAGAAAATTTAAATATAACATGCCGTCGGAGCTAGCGACTACCGGCGTGCACAAAAAACGCAGGGAAAAGGATCGACAACCCAGGCCTAAGCCCGATTCCGAGGCCTCGGTTGATCCTGTCTCCGGTACTCCGGTTATCAGTGAGGCTCCGACGCAGCCTCTGACTACCGCAGTTGAGGAACCCGAGACCGCTACGGATATTTTGACGGAATGTACTAGGCCGACACAGCCTTTTACTTCAGGCCCTACCGGCGACTTACCTTCCAAGGACGCAGGTACTTCTGAAACACCTTCGCCTTCTGAAGGCGTTTTCAGACCGACTACTCTCACAGTCAAAACTTTTCAAAATCGAAGACTCCTTCCAAATCATAAAAGGCTGCACTTTAGTCTCCTGTTTAAGGCCCTATGCCTAAAAAACAGATGCTCAAGATGGCTGAAGATCTGATTTCTCTTATCAGGGGTTCCCAGCCTCCTCCTGAAAAAAGGCCCTGACAAGAGGAAGAATCTGCTTCCTCCGAACGACTATCCATTTCTTCGGATTCCTCTGAAGACCAAGACTATTCCTTCTCTCCTTATGAAGACTCTGATGCTGAGGACTCTATTCCCTCAGCTTCCCCTCCAGAAGATTACTCTTTTGGGGAAACTTTACACACTATGAGGGAACATTTCCACTGGGAAGGTCAGGATTACTCTGATTCCAAGAAAAGGCTCAGAGAGTTTCTTTTACTCCCCCAAAACAGACCTCTGGCCATCCCTCCTGTTTTGGACATTGTGGATGATGTTTATTTAGAATCCAGTTTCAACCCTGACTCTCTGCCTCCTGCTCCAGCCAAGCCTGACAGATACTACAGAGTACCTGATTCCCATAAATTCCTTTACAAAAGCCCAGTAGCTGACCCAGAGACTATCCCCCAGGGTCCCAAGGGGGCTAAGGCTTCCATGGCTAAAACTCCAGTACCTTCTGAAAGGGATTCAAGAGCACTAGACAGATGGGGGAAAAAGGTTTATACCTCAGCCACTTTAGCTATGAGAGCTCTAAACTGTCAATTTCATATGCTTAAGTATCAGCAATTTCTGATCTCTCAGTTAAAACAAAAGATAACAACCCTTCCTCAACAATCTGAATTGAAAGAAGTACAGGATTTGTTGCACGCCACCGAGCAGGTGGGCAAACATACCTTACAATGTGGGTTTGACTCTTTGGAGGCCTCCTGCAGAGCAGCTGTCACTGGATCAGTTATACATAGGCATGCCTGGTTAAAGGAACAAAATCTGCCTGAACATGTTAAAGCAAAACTACTAGATGCTCCCTTGCAGCAGGATGTTCTTTTTGGTGTTAAAGCTGAAGAAGTTTTAAAGAAAATGGAAGATAAGGCAAAATCAATGCAGACAGTCAAAGATTTCCTACAGATACAACCCCCTCGCTTCAGCTGAAACTGGCCAACCAAAAATTGGTCCTTTCCAGCCACTGACAGGCCTCAGAGGGGTAAATACAGATGCCCAAGGGGCAGAGGACAACCACAAGCTCAGTATAAACCTTGCCAATGGACCACTCCAACCCAGAAGGGAGGAGAAGACAGGTCTCAAGCCACCAGAAGGCAAACTCAATGACTTGCACCTCAGCTGGCCAAACAAAGCTCTTTTGTCAGCCCCCCTGGGGGGAAAACTGGCATTATTTGTAGACAACTAGCACATGGTCACAAAGGACAAATGGGTCCTAGACATAATTTTATGAGGATACAGATTCCACTTTCACACCGTACCATATAAATGCCAAACCTGCCACAAAATCAAAGGGCAGAGGCTCAAAAACAAACTACAGCTCTTATGGCCATGAGAGCCATTCAAAGGGTACCAACTCAAGAGCAAGGACAAGGATTTTACTCAAGACTCTTCCTAGTACCCAGAAAAGAAAATGCTTGGAGACCAATTCTGGACCTTTCAATTCTAACCACTTACTTACAAGTTCCCAAATTCAAGATGTTAACACTACAGCAGCTACTTCCCATGTTGGGCAAGGAAGCATGGCTGGTAACATTGGACCTCAAGGAGGCATACCTGCATGTCCCTATCAGACAAAGTTGCAGAAGATACCTCCGTTAAATTGCAGGTTCAACCCATTATCAATTCTCTGCACTGCCCTTTGGCTTATCTACTGCGCCCAGAGTATTCACATAATGCCTGGCACCAGTGATTGCATACTGCAGACAAAGGAATACAAATATATCCATACCTGGACGACTGCCTCATCCAAGCAGAAAGAAAAGACATTCTCATACAACATCTGGCTTTTGTGAAGCATCTACTAAATTGCCTGGGGTACACAGTAAACGAAAAGAAGTAAAAACTAGTACCCTCACAAAAAATTACATTCCTGGGTGCCAGCTTGGACACAACGGCCCAGAATGTTTATCTTACACCAGACAAGCAATTACAACTGACTCAATATTTCAAGACAATGGCAACAAAGACCCAATTAACTGCAAGAAAAATTCTGCAGGCTTTGGGCTTCATGGCATCTTGCATTCTGATAATACCATTTGCAAAACTGCATATGAGGAAAATTACAATGGTACCTAAAGAGCGTATGGTCTCAACACAGCCACAGCTTGGACACAGTGATATCTCTCCTGCCCTGCCTTCAACAGGAATTTCTATGGTGGGCACAGGCATGTCACCTCCACAAGGGTCAGCCTTTCACCTTGCCCCCACCCAGGCAAACGATCACAACAGATGCTTCAGACTACGCCTGGGGGGCTCACATAGCAGGGCAATGCATTCACGGCCTATGGACTGCGGAACAAAGAAAACTGCACATAAACCAAAAAGAGATGCTAGCTGTACAGAAAGCTCTGACAGCCTTCAAGGATCTACTACAGCCTGGACAACTGGCAATAAAGACGGACAACACCACAGTAATGTGGTACATAAACAAACAAGGGGGCACACATTCCTATCCTCTTTGCAGGCAAGCAATAATCTTATGGAACACAGCTCTGACCTACCAAGCCCAGTTACAAGCTCACTCCCTGCCAGGACAGAAAAACACATTGGCAGACGACTTAAGCAGAAACATCAAAGATCCCCACGAGTGGAAGCTAGACCCTCAAATATTTGCAATGATAACTCAAAGATGGGGCCTACCAAATATAGACCTGTTTGCCAGTCCTCAAAACTACCAGCTGACCAAATTTTGTACAAGGACATTCCACCAACAAGCTTGGAAAGTGGATGCTCTCTCATTCAGTTGGAAAAACCTGACGGCATATGCCTTTCCTCCATTACCTCTTCTCACAAAGGTTCTTTTGAAGGTCAAAAAGGAGAAACCTCGAATAATTCTCATAGCCCCAGACTGGCCCCGCCAGCACTCGTACCCACTATTGAAGAATATGACCTTGGATATTGCCTCACATACCTCATTTGCTCACTCAGCAAGACAAACAGATTCTGCACAGCCAGATCAAAACCTTAAACCTGGCTGCATGGCAAATCAAGTAAGCAGCCAACCAGCCCCTCTTTCACAAGCAGTACTGGATGTTATTCTAGAAGCCAGGAGGCCAAGCACCTGGAAGGCTTACTCGGACAAATGGAAAAGGTTTTCTGCTTGGAACCAGGCTAAAGGCCAAGACACAGCCTCATATGCCTCACATTTTACAGTATTTAGCGGAGATGCTGCATAAAGGACTTTCCTTCTCCTCAGTCAAAATCCATGCTTCAGCTATTTCAGCTCACTACGACACTGATCCACCACTATTTTCAAATCCACTCCTAAGGCAGTTCCTCAGAGGGGCAAAAAACATTAGACCACCTAGAAGAGCTCCTACACCAACATGGGACCTCAACTTTGTGCTGGAAAAACTAACATTACTTCCCTTTGAACCAGCTTTCTCTGCAGACCTTCAATTCCTATCTTGGAAGACTGCCCTGCTCCTGGCAATAACTTCTGCTAGGAGTGTTTCAGAATTACAGGCACTTATGGCAGTGGAACCTTTCCTCATTTTTCATCAAGACAGAGTTTCTCTATGAACTAATCCTTCCTTCATGCCTAAGGTGGCTTCCAGCGTAGCTTTAAATCAAACCATCCATCTACCCACTTTCTTCCCCAATCCACAAAACAAAGGTGAGAGACTACTACATTCCTTGGACATTCACAGGCAGCTTCGATATTACTTGGATAAAACTAAGGCTTTCAGAAAAACTGACCAGCTCTTTGTTTCCTATGCTACAGATTCTCAAGGGAGGGCCATTTCCAAGCAAACCATTTCTAAATGGATAGGCCATTGCATACGTTTCTGCTATGCCCATCATGGGAAACCATTTCCTCCTACCATTAGATCCCACTCTACCAGGGCAACAGCTACCTCTACGGCCTTTCTCAGAGGGGTTCCTACTAAGGAAATTTTAGAAGCTGCAACTTGGAGTTCTGTACACACCTTCACCAAACACTACCACTTACCTCTTTATTCTAAGTCCAGGGCAGGCTTCGCCACTGCAGTTCTGCAGGGACTCATTGCCTCCTCTAACCCTCTATAATGCCTCCACCCTACCTTAGCTTTGGGACTCAACCCAAGTGTGATGACTGCAGCAGGGTAACACGATGAACATAGTACAGTTTTGTACCTACCATAAATGTAGATGTTTGAGTGTTCACCCTGCTGCAGTCCAGGTTACCCTCCCTCCAACCCCTCTGATCTATTGGCTAAACCTCTGCTATACCTTACTGATGTATTTGCTTATAGCTGAAGGGTTTTTTGTGTCTGTACAGTGTTCTCACTTTTTGGTACTGATTTGGATCACCTTTTTGGGGGCACCTGACATGTGGGGCAAGAAAAACCGAAGAAAATGGCGTCGGTTGCAATATATGTACCCCTGGCGCATTGACGTCAGGGATGAGGCGACAGCAACCGACGTCGGACCAAGACTTTGGAAATCCGGCCGACTGCAGGACCGCCTGACGACAGGATAACCCAAGTTTGATGACTGCAGCAGGGTGAACACTTGAACATCTACATTTATGGTAGGTACAAAACTGTACTTTCTCCCTAAAATATTGTTTGTCTTACAATCTTTGGTATGATCTCCACCAAAAAATGATGAAGAAGATAAATAATATTCTACTTAAATTTTTTGGCATCCTGATAAACCAAGAATTTCCTTTAGATGGCACAGAAAAGGTTGAGATAATGGTAGAATGGGATTCCCTGATATTCATTTGTGTGCTACTTTAATAGTTGTAAGTTATAGCATTGTGGATAAATTTATCTTATGATTCAGAATCTAAGCAAATACATCATGAAGTATTATTAGTAAATAATAACTATATCACAACCAGGCATAAACAAGTAGTACCTAATCGGTTTATCTGGTTATTACAAGATTTTTGTATGAATGGTATTACACCCTCTTCTCAAATTCCCTATTTAAATAACATTGTTTCCTCTTTCCAAAAGTTTGCATATTCTCACCATTGTATTAAAGACACAATATTTTTATGTTACCAATTGCATGTACAAATGACTGCTTAGAAACTCGTAACTTCAACAAAATGCTAGTATTGGAACAACAATTAATTTATTGGCATCCCTTCTTAAATGGTACTGATATATACTGTTGAAAATTTAAAATCCAAATACATTAAAGATTCTGAGAATTGGTTAACTTTCCAAATGTTTAGAGACTTTTAAACACAGAGGTGAATAAAATATATAACCTAGATAAGAATTTGTTACCTGCTTTATTGGAATTCTCAATAAGTATCAATAATAATGCAATGAAAAATAAATATTCGTCGCAAAATTATAAAATGCTTAAGTTAGATTTCACATATTTAGACAATTTCTATTGGAAGTACTCCTCAAAAATTAGTAATGAAGACTTATTTGAAGAATATAAAAAAGAAATAATGTATAAAACGCTGTGCATACCTTTCAGGTTGCTAGTTATTTAATATTTTTTTGACACAAGTGGCAAAACAAGAAAAAAATAGAAGGCGTTTTCAGTACCAGAGTACAAAATAATTTCCTCAGTTATAATGTATCTACATAACTGGCAGATGGAATGAGCACCTTTCTCGTTAAACTTGTACATCTCATTTTTGACAATCTATGTAACCTAGCTACTGCTTCTGATTCTTTCCCCTTTTATAAGTGAAATAGAGTCTGTCTACAACAAATGTATTAATTTGATAAGATGTTGATAACACAGATCATTGTTTCTTAATAACCTTAACAGTTTTTTTCTGATTTTCTGTTACAAGTTAGAGTATATAATCACTCATATTATTTTTAGTAACCCTTATCACACTGCCCTGCTGTTCACTCAGTTCATTACTAGCACTTGAAAAATACAGTTTCTCTAGGGTCCTCCTTTTATTGTTTTGATCTGTTCTAATGTAACTGCTTTGCTATCCTATGTGAATGCTCATGTACCTGGATTGTGCATGCAAATGGTCATTACTGTTCAGTGCAGTAGCCTGGTAAAAAAATATAAATTAAATAATAGCATAGATAAATGTACTTAATTTTTGCTTACTTGAAGCATCACCTCAACATAGCACCTCATCCTGAAAACTCATTTATTGTCGTATCTAATTCTGTATCTAGAGCGACTCACTGGTAGAAGTCTAAATCTCAAAATGCACTCACTCGAGGCACTACTTAAAATGGAGAACTTCAATATCTGTGCAGTGACTGAGACCTGGTTCAGGGCTCCAGAGAGCACCCCTGCACTACCAGTCTATAACTCATATCACACTTTTCGGCCATGTAACCTGGACCGGAACACCAAAGGTGGAGGTGTGTCCATATTCATTAAGGATATCCACACCGCCGGGCTAGTTGCTCAGCATAATGCAGCCGAGGTTATCCAAGTGCAACTAACTCTGGGCAAAACTGCAATCCAAATTGTAGCTTGCTACAGATCCCCCACCATGCCCCAGGATTCCCACTCCTCTTTTCTTGATGTACTGGAAAATGTTAGGGTTCAACCAAACACCCTAATAATGGGCGATTTCAACTACCCCACCATTAACTGGGAAAACTACTCGTGTACCAACTCCTTCACTCAACGCTTTCTGGAATTCATAAACTCCAATGCCCTGAATCAACTTATCCACACCCCCACCAGAGGCAACAATATCCTAGATCTAGTCATTACCAACATGAGCGACCGGTGTTCCACACCTGAAGTCAGTGCCTCATTGGTCCGATCCGACCATAAGCCAATTACCCTAGATGTCTACATCCTGCTCCCACCCCCCATTAAGGAAACCACAGTAAAAAAAATTCCCCAAAGCCAGTTTCTTGCTTAAGACAGAAGTGGTGAACTTCATGACACCCATGCAGATGGACAATACAGTTACAACTACTGAATCCTACACAATTGCACTTTATAAGCACTTACACAAGTGCATGGATTGTGCTATCCCAAACAGAACCAAGACGCTATCCTCCAAAAATGAGGAAGTCAATCAGGTAGTCCCCTGCCATAAACAAACTGTACAACAGAAGGATGAAACTGTTGCAAAAGGGAGTAAAATCCCATTAGTGGAGGAGCTCCCTGGCCAGCCTCAGTAAGAAGCTGCGATCCCTGATAAAATCTTCCAAAGCTAGTTATGAAAACAAAATCGCCACTGATTTTAAAGACAACCACAAAGCACTCTATGGCTATGTCAAGAATCTCAATGGGAACACGCAGATCTGTGCTGAGTTAAAGCACAATGGAACTAAATATATAGACCCAACTGATATTGCCAACATCCTGGCAGATAGGTTCAGTGCTAACTTTACCCCCCTCTCACCCCCTAAAGAGCCCATCTCTATACCAGAAGAATGCAGAGTTCCTGTAATCACGGCTGCACAGGTAAAAACCACACTCTCCAAAGCCAAGAACACAGCATCCATGGGACCAGACAACATCCCAGGCTGCGTTCTACACGAACTACAGAACTAACTGGCACCCCACCTAAGTTCCTTGTTCAGTCATAGCCTCACCTCAGGCTTTGTGCCTGCTGAATGGCGCACAGCAACAGTTATCCCACTCCTCAAGGGGGGAGCCACCACGGTACCCGGGAACTACCGCCCCATTAGCCTGACTAGCCTGGTCTACAAGGCCATGGAACATATCATCATGGAACTTATAAACAAAGACATTGGTAATCTTCAAACTCTGGACCCCACCCAGTTCGGGTTTGTAAAAGGCAGATCATGTCTCCTAAACCTGATAGACTTCTTTGAAGCAGTCACCAAAGCCATAGATGAGGGTAACGTGGTTCACACAGCCTAGCTAGATCTTGCCAAGGCTTTTGACACCATTCCCCACTCTGGAATTATAGATAAACTCACTAAACTAGGTATAAATCTCTATGTCACAAGATGGGTTGCCAACTGGCTCACTGACAGAACTCACACTGTGAAAGTAGCAGACTCCAAATCCAACTTCAGACAAGTGGAGTGCCACAGGGTTCAGTCCTGGATCCTCTCCTGTTTGGTATCTACTTCTCTGAAGTACAGACTAACACAGAAGGTCTTTGGCTAATTAAGTTTGTTGATGACTGCAAACTAACATAATCGAAACTTCTAACAATGTGGACATCCCTGCAAAAGGGCCTCACTGAGGCAGATGGCTGTTGTCAAAGCCATGGCCTCAAGCTCATTGCTAAAAAGTGCATTGTCATCCCCTTTGGTAAAAACTCTGTACCCATGAGCTACAACATTGGCGGTAGTATACTTAATACCGAAACTGTAATAAGAGACCTTGGGACACAGGTGGACAGTAGTCTCTCCTTTAATATTCACATCGCCACAGTAGTCAGGAAATCCTTCTACATGGCACACCTCATCACAAAAGGTTTCTCATCCTGAAAAAAAGAGGTCATTGTTCCCCTCTACTCATCACTCATTAGACCCATTATAGAGTACAATGCCCCTTTTGGTATGTACCTCACAAGACATCTACAACAACTGGAAAGGCCACAGAAATACCTCACAAAGAGGATTACCGGCCTCAAACAGATGCCCTATGCAGACCGTCTCAAAAAACTCCAGCTTTACTCCATCGCATATTGCCTACTCAGAGGTGATCTCTGCCTAGCATACAAAGCTATGTCAAACCCAGAGCTGTTGGACATGCTCCACTTAAAGAAATTCCAAGCCCTACAAGCTACATGCTCTAGGGACATAAACCTTGTCACCACAAGAAACAGAACGTGCCTGAGGGATAGATTCCTGTCCCAGAGAGCAGAGACTTCCCATACTCTGGAATAAACTACCTATCTATATCAAACAAAGCTCCTCATTAGCACTCTTCAAGAAAAATCTTGATGACTGGATGGGAAATAGGAAATTCACCCCGGGAATCACTTCTGTGGCTCTGCTCGACAGTGGCACAGGAAAATAATTTTCTTGTGTGGCAAAAACCAGGGTACCTTTTTGGCTGGGCTTGTATAGGCCCCAGGCCGATAATCTAGTACCTACCTATGAACCTATATCTGCGGTAGTAATCCTACTTACTAATTCTGTGTAGCTGGCCCTCTTACTCTACCATTAAAGATATAATTAGGGTTCATAACCCCCTGTGGAGATATTAATCCACCCTGCCTTCTTTTCTCTGTAATGAAGTGATCATCTCATTATATTATATCAATACTTCAACATTAAGAAATTAATTTTATGCAAATAAATAAATTAGCTTGAAGCAAAAAACACAGCAGTACCATTAATGTGTCCATAACATTGTTGTTCAGGCCATCCACACTGCTTGACCATACTAAAAATATATCAACAGATATTTTGAAAAACAAAATTGATAATAGGAACAGTCAAATATGGTAATATTTTCTTATGTAGATTGACTAAATTGCTGAAAATGTTCACAGCCGTAGTATTTATTTATTTATTTATTTATTTTACATTTGTTAACCGGGAAAGTCCGACTGGATACATGTCCATTTTCAGCGGAGGCCCGGGGAGAAAAGCTCCACATGTACAAAAAGATGACGGTCAATATTCATGGTTACATTAAACTATGTAACTTCTTAAAGTTTCAATAGGAGGTTTTATATATATATATATATATATATATATATATATATATATATATATATATATATATATATATACATATATATACATCGTTACATTGAGGTTTCGGACCGGAGTTCTGCTGTGGCGACCCCTAACTGGGATAAGCCGAAAGACACAACAACATTGAGGTTTAAGATAATTGTAGGTTTATAGTATTACATATGTACAGAATTAGTAGTATTACATATTTACAGCAATAACAGTAAAGCATTTGAGTGTATAGAATGGCGTGATACATTGATATATGACATGAGTGACTACCCGGAGAAAACAAGGTCGTTAGTGAGAAAAAGGTGTTTAGTTAAGAGGAGAGTCCCTGAAAATTGGATGTAGAAGGGTTGAATACATATTTGTATAAAAACTAGGATGATAGGATACACAAGTGGAGGTACAGATGAGGGATTTAAAAGTTAGTTAAGGGGGTTAGAAACACAGCATTCTAAAAGTTGTGTATAAGACGTTAGGTAGAAATTAGTGACTGTTGTTCTGAAGGTTATAGAGAAGTAGTTATAATTAGGGTGGGTTTAGGTAGAAGGTTTATTCCAAATTGCATCATTTGCCTTCAAGAATTGCATGTAAGTCGAGATGGCCTGGGTCTAGACATGGACATAGCCAATGCTTGTTTAGGTGCCTCTTTTGGGATGTTTTGAATTGGGGTAAGGTAGTATCCATCACAATACATAATTTTTGATGATTTAGTATATCATTAAAAATAAAAATGATGGATGAAACAGAATCTAGCAATATGCAGATAGTTTCAATACTTCTTGCAGTGAAAGCACACTTTTAAACAAATTCTGTTTAACACTTTTAATTCCAACATCAGCTAGTATAAATATTGACTTAATGTCTGTCATCACCAATATCAGATTTTCCTTTGTTACATTCTTCTGCCAAGCATATTAGTACTTTAGAGAACCATTTGTATCACAAACAAAGCTCTTTAGATTCTTTAAATATGATTTTAGAACCTGTTCCAAATACAAAGAAGTGAGTTTAGTAACACACGCATTCTCTTACACAGTTGGCTACATGGGTGTGCAAGACTTTAGGAAAAGTGTAAGTAATTGAAATCCAATGTATGTGACATAAAGTTGTGCAAGTGTAATGAAGTATCGTTCTCAAGTTGAAGGTCATATAATGCATTCTTCTGTCTTAAAACAAGTTTTCTGTCATAACTTATTAAGTTATACAGATGGAGTTCTATTTGGTAGAAACCTGAAATACCCTTCATATATTCTAGCTTGTCCATTATATCTGTTGTCCTTCATTATGTACTTTTTAAATGACTATATCTTTGTCATTCTTTTAGATCCGCAAATGCTTGTTGTTAATTTTGAGAGGAGCTGTAATAAGCAGTGGAAAGCAGTATTTATAGGGTGACCTACTGGAATACATCTAATAGTACTGTTTAAGTTAATGTCAGTATTACTAGAAGAATTAGAAAACAATAGTGTATAGTTCAGCTCTCTGGTTAATTCAGTCAGTGAATCCGCCAGTAACCCCTTCCATCGGGTGGAAAGGTTAAACCTATGATATTTAACAGTTACTTCAGTATCTGTTAATATATAATGCAATTAATTAGCAAATTGGTTCCATTTATCTTGTGTTTTGAGGCCTGTTGGAGATTATTGGACCTCCTTATTTACCTCAATTTCCTCACCTACTGGACTGTTTTTTTTTGCTAATGAGACTATCCACTCTAGTTGCAACAGTCAGAAGAGGAGAAATCAAATCTATTTACCCCTACAAAAAAATGAGTGTTGCCCTCATGTCATTGTAGAAGCTGCAGTTTTACTACTTTCTTCATGCAGCATCCTTTTTTTCTGTAGCCACAGTTGATGATTGAGATTTTGAGTTAATGGTAGTCTGTTCACAGATTATATGATGTCACTGATGTTAATTCCGAGCAGGAAGAACATTACCTTTTTAAGGTTGTTAATGTCCTTTGTAACTTGGTTGCAATTAACTTCTTTTCAAATAGATTAACTTGATAAAGCATATGACCATACTGTTTCAAAATTTCACAAAAGCTTTCAGAATGCAGTCTCATTTGCTAGGCTCTCATTTTCAGTTTGTATGTTGGCCTCACTGTTAGCAATAAAGTTGTTTACTTACCACATATATTCTCATCTCAGATGTAAGTTCATTTTTTGCTAATGCTATGAAGTTCAAAATGTGCATTCCCTTAGGTAGGCATTTAAGAAGTAATCTGTACTACACAACCCCAGATGTTATGTAAGCCTGAGACCTTAACATCTTTCATTGCACCCTTTTATGTCCTTGAGTTTTGTGTTCCAAGCTTTTTATACTATTTGTTAAAGCTTGGCCGACTGCATTAATTAATGGTATCTCTGGCATATCTTTAATATCGTATTGCAATAGTAGATTTGGTTGCATCTTAGGCATTTGATGCAGTGGAGTTATGGAAGAAGTTATGGAAGAAGTTGTTACCAGTTTATCTGCAACAATGTCCAGGTTGGAATTCATATTGCTTGTGTGTCACAAACTCGCACAGAAAAGCAAAGGTAAAGAAGCAAATGTAACCACAATAGCCAGAGCAGAGCTCTAACAAAATAAACTGCACAGAAACAAAATTATCTCATAACCACAGCAGTTTAAAAGTAGAAGAACCATACACACTAACTGCATAAGCTTTTAAACACAGCTTTTCATGATATGCCAAACCAAAAAATGCCAAGATTTAAATAGTAATCATATGAGAAAATCTGTCAGTCACATCACAGCAACTCTCTGCTGTCAGTAAAAAGTGTATTACATTTGTCAGCACTACACAAAGTAAATACATTTTCATAGCTTTTATGAAATACATTTACATTAAAAACAAAAATTAACTTTATTATTATTTTGTTCCTTTTAACAATAAGCTGTTCCTCTTAGTACAGGAAGACTTGCAGTTCCATTCAGCCCCGACTTAGCATCAGCTCCTAAAAGAGTGATCCAGCATTACTCTGCCATCTCTCTCTTTCTCCATCACATTATATCACCATCTTTTATATTTATGCATACTTTTTGATGAACTTTAAACATACTGACTTGTAGTGTCAGTAACATGTTTCATCAGTGCATTAGTCTGAACTTTGCAGTAAATAACTGGGCAGTGTTCTGATATTTTGTCATTTGAATTTTATAAAAAGTTGTACATTCCTTACAGATTGTTAGGTATATAATATAACTGTGACAAAAATTGTAAAACAAGGAAAAAGGTCTTCCCATTATAAAGGTACAAAAAAGTTTTATCGGTTATAATATGTCTACATAATTAGCGGTTATACCATGAATTGGGTACATTTCTGATTAAAATCATACATCTTCTCACTTTGGCAATCCTTAGAGCAAACTGCTCTTTCAAATTCTGTCCCGTTTTATAAGGGAAAATAGAGTTTATCTGCAGCATATGTATTCAGTTCATTAGATATTGATAACACAGACCAATGTTTCTTAATAATCTCAACAGTTTTGTCCTTTTTCCCCTTTGTTGTTCGTATTATGTTTAGAACCATTGGCACAGAAGATAAGTGACTTAAAAATTCAAATAAATAATTGGTATGGTAATCAAGAAAAGTTGGCTTTAATTGCAGATGATGATATTTTCTACCTGATAAAACCAGAAAAGGACATTTCAGTGTTGTGGGATTCAAAATTAATGAAGATAAAGGAAAGGCAATGACTATAAACTGTGTACCCACACAGGAACTGGTTTAGCAATATCTGTATTTATTGGGACATGAGTTAATGAAGTACTTAGGAGTAAAAAAGGATTCTGTTATGGCAGCTAAGAATATATGGGAACAGACTAAACAAAAACTGAGAAATTGGAAGCTCTGTTTTATGGATATGGATAGCAAGATACAAGCAGTGAAAATATATTAATCACTTTGGTTACATACACAGTTCATGCATATTTTTATCATGCAGAGGAGAAGTCGTGGATAGCAGTTAATAAAGGGCTGAAGAATTTTACCTGGGAGGGGAGGAGGGCAACAGTCAAGTGGGATAAGTTGATCCTTCCGGTAGAACAAGGTGGTTTGGGATTACCTGATTTGAAGAGGTATTTCAGAGTTTACAGTTAAGAGTACACTTTGCAGAAGCAGAAAGCTATAATTCAAAGTGGAAAGGTTGATTATGAAACAGTATGGAAGCTCAATAAATAGAGACTGGGATTTTGGATGCAGATCCTTAAGGATAATAGCTCTGATCATACAGACTATTAGCTGCAGCACCAAGAAAACATCAGTTTGGGACAAGAGTGTGGTATAAATGAACTTGGGCAAGAGGGAGTGTATAAATATTACGGAATTGAAGGATCAACAATAAAATATGAACAAATGTGAAAATATATTTTAGAAGACTTAAATTAATCCTGAACACAGCATTGACATCTAGGAACAAAATTCAGTTTATAAACCAATTTGCTCTTCCTGTCCTAACTTACAGTTTTAGAGTGATTGACTGGTCCCAAAAGGTGTTGGATAGATTAGACAGGAAAACAGGAAGGATGCTTCATGCTCATCAAATGATTTATAAAAATCAGTTTATACTAAGATTATATATTCTCTGTTCTGAAGGAGGTATGGGCCTCCTTGAAATATAGTACATGTATAGATCTGCACTCAAGGGACTGCATGCATATCTGCTGACCTCACAAAACCCAAACTTAGTGAAAAATTTGAAACATCAGACGAATAAATCAACGATTACTTCCCTTCTTAGTCTAGCAGAAGCATATCAGCATCACGTGACAATGGAAATCAAACCAGAAGTCGATAAAAATCAGGCAGCAACTGAATTTGCCAAAAAACAAAAGAAAGAATATAAGGTGAAGGTGTGAAGATAGGTGAAGGCTGTCAGCCTAGCCAGATAGAATTTTGTAGATAATTCTGTCATCTGTACATATTAATATAAAACACAGGCTTGTTGTCTTAGATGGTAAAAATAGTGTTACATGTAGAACTGAAAAAAATGTAACAGTGCACTCTGCTGACCAAGTAAAGCATGTTGTGACCCTTTGATGTAAACATGCCTCCGGATGGTCTAGATGAAGGAATTCTTGCTATTGTTTTAAGGCCAGATTTAATGGCCAGAATTTGCATGCATAAATGTCCTTAATTGCCTTGCTTCCTGACCTGGTTTGAGCTTACTAAAGAATGTAGCCTGTTAGCCTGGGAACCCCAGGAACATGTGAAGAATGATGTACTGTGAACCAGGAATGTGATTTTTTTTAAAAACAGAGAGAATCAGAGAGCATTAAGCATTTTTGTTTTGACCATCCAACTCATTAGCCCTGTGCCTTTGCTCTATATGTAAGTTTATCTTAAATTTGTGTTTTCTCTTAGACATAGCTAGAAACTAGAAACATTAGACTGTGTTTTTCTGTGATGTTAGAACTGTACTACTAAATTATTTTAAGTATTTCTCTGTGATCTCTGAACTCTTGACTAGCACTGTGTAGTAAAAAGTATTGTCTTGTGTTTTTATTATTTATTATTAAATATTTTAAAACCTTTCAATGGTGGCTGTTTTGTGTAGAGATAATTTAAGCTCTAAGAGTACATTGTATGTATATAGTGATCCTGTACCAAGTCACTCTAATAAGCCTTGACTGTTTAGTTATACTACCAATTGGATGATAATATTGCACAGTAATAATTGGACACTCTTTTAAGGACCTTTGGATGGCTGATAATTATTAGCTGGGTGGTGGCAGTGATTTCTACCATATAGTCTGTGTAAAAGAGGTACAGCTAAAGAACCTGTGCCAGCCTTCCCCAAGAGTGTCTGTGTGGTTGTATAAAACTCTTATCTCAAAGTGTGTGTGTGTCAGCTACTTGGACAGGGACACGTAGCAGTGGTTGGACAGAGAGGGTGCTGGAGGTTTTAGCTTGCCCAACTGGCTGAGATCTAGACCCTATAGCTGTGCCAGTGGGGAGTCTTATTGGGGACCTGGAGAGCAATGGAGCGACCAGCCCTGGACTGACTGTGATCTCTGTCTGCTGTTAAGGGGAATTGCACTTTGATGTGTGTATTTGTTATCCTTTCCTCCTTTATGAGATGCCCCTCACTGGTGTTAGTGGTGAGGACTGAGGCTCCTTGATTGCTGGGCCAGGGCACGGGCATCACAGAAGTATCAGATGAGAAGGCAAGAAATGTGAAAAATGTATAAATATAGTTGTAAGTATAGAAAATTCATGTGGACGAACGTCATGTTGATCAGGATCAAATGCAAGAGTCATTAAGGAGAGGGGAATTCAAACCAAAAGATGAACCATTAATATTGGTGGCCGAAGATAATGGGCTACTTATACATTGGTTTACAAAGTCCATTGAACATGTGGGAGAAACAGACAAATGTAGGTTTTGTAAAACAGAATTGAAAACAGTTGCACACCTTGTTGCTGATTGTGATATACTAATAGCAGAAGGACTAATAATGTGGCAATACTGTTGCACTGGAGATTGTGCAAACATTGTAATATTGAAGCAGCTGACAAACACTGGAAACATGAGCCACAAAGCATCATAGAACATGAAGTCTACATCACAGGGGATCACCCATTACCAACAGTTCAAAAGATAGATGTGAGAAAACCACATATAGTGGTCCATAAAAAGAAGGCAAAAGTAACATTGATCATTGAAATCCATACTCCCAGTGACCACAGTGGCTTGCATATAGAGAGGCACAAAGTCATAAAATATCAGAATTTGCAGGAAGAAAGATACCCAGACAGTTCCAATAGTAGCAGGAGCAATAGGTCTTATAATAAAGAATCTACAATCGTATTTAGATATGTTACCATACGAATTGCAGAAAGTCATTACTGGGCACATTGCGGGTGCTGCGAATAGCACTTCTAGCTAACATCAAAGATTGAAACAGTACTAATTTCATGAACTTTAATCATACTTTAACTTAGGAATGGGGTCCATTCCTGTCATGGTATTAGGCGCTCAAAAGATTTGGAGAAATTTTAAAAAAAGTATTATAGTCATAAAGTAGCATAAAGTATTCAAAGAACTAAGCCAGCACAAGAATGTAGAAAAGAGATTCTACCAATAGGGATAGCTGCAGTTAGGGGTATAGAAAATAGAGACTAGGCAAGATGGAGCTGGAATTTACTAGAGAAAACAGGCAAAGGAGCCAAATAATTGGGATCAAATAATTAGAGAGGGAAAGGTAATAGAATGGGAAGAGGCCAAGAAGACATTTGGGCTGCAGGCTGGAGATTGCCTTCCCTGTCAAGGATTGATATTCACAATATAGGCAAAGAGAAAAGAATAGTGGGATCCTAAGTGAAAGACCAGCACTGGTAGTTTTTTAGTAGAGTTTAGAGCAGAAGTTGCTGTTAAAAAAGGGATAATTAGTAGGACATGTAAAATATTGCATGCCGACTGTAGGAATCAGTCAGAAGAGGTTAGAAAGGTTTGGGAAGAGAGATTGGGTAAGCAATTCACAAAGAAACAATTGGAGGATGTATGCATGGCTTCCAAATATGCAACAAAGTTTAGAAGATTTAGGGTTTTTGCTTGGAAGTGTTTGCATATTGTTTTTGTACCCCAAGTAGATTCCAAAGAATTTTTCCTCAGATAAATTGCAAATGTTGGAGGTATGATAGGGAAGAAAGACATAATTATGAACATAGTTTTTGGGAATGTAGTGAGTTGGCATACTAATTCCCTGCAGACTACTCTGTCGGAAATACTAGTTGAGCAATTGGTGTAACTAAGGAAATTAATTTTTCAGCTGTGATATAGCATTGGAATTGCCTAGACATAGTAAGACCTTGCTGAATTTAATTCTCATGGCTACTAAAAAAATCAGTTACTAGAAAATGGAACTCAAAATCTAAACCAACAATAATGGACATGGAGAATACAGTAATAGAGATGAACTGGAAGTGGGATCTTTAGAAATGGTATGAGCAAATTACTTAGAAAAAATGGGAACTGTGGGAAGAATAAATGCAGAATAATGTTTTGGAGGAGGACTGAAGTTTAAGGGAAGGCAGGAAATGAGTAAGCTGTATGATGTTGAATTGACAATGACTGTACAGAAGATTATAAGTGTATAATGTTTGCAACTGAAAAAACATCAATATGGTTTGTTTTCATTTATATGAATGTATAATTACCCATGTCATAAATGATAATTGGTACTTGCGTATTATCGCAATCACATTTTCGCTCTAATGCTGGTTGCTTCTCCTTGTGTCAACTGGGACCAATGAAGTATGAAAAAACCTCAGAGACATGTTTTCTGTAATGTGTTCTGGTTTTCAGGGAGGTTTCTCACTGAAACGGCTGAAGAAATAAGGTTTGAGAAACAGGTTTCCCCATTTACTGCTAGCATCTCATGATGTCAGTTAAGCAAGTCCTCCATTCCATTTAAAACGAGTTCCTTTTTCACAGCCTTTGCCCTGAGAACAGAAAGTCATCAGAAAAGAGAAGCAAAGCAGTACCCTGTCTAACTTCTTACAAAGTAAACGGGAAGGGTAGACTGTTAAAATACTCTTTTTGTGGGATCTTGGTGGTGGGTTTGTAAAAACGATTAAGGGTTTTCAAATGTGAAGATTTGTGCCTAGCGTGCTCGAAAGCAGCTAATCCATTGGAAATGTGTGTGTGTGTGTGTGTGTGTCTAAACATCGTACGCTATAACTTGCCCACACTCCTTTCCGGCCAACATATGTATATACCCGCAGCCACTGTGATGATCACTGAATTCAATGTTTGACGTCTTTCAAGCACGCTAGCCGGAAATTCTCAAATTTGAACCCTTAAACATTTTACAAACCCACCACCAACATCCCAGAAGAGTTTTTAACAGTCTACCCTTCCTGATTACACTCCCTTTTTGTTGTTTGAGTAAAAGAGAAGAAAGTCCAGCACGTCGGAAAATGTGATTGCGATAATACATAAGTACCTGATAATTTAATACACATATTTCTTGCTTAAACAATAACTGAACAGTTTGTTCTGACTTTCTGTTATTAGTTGGAGTATATCATTCACTCAGATTATTTTCATTAACTCTTTTCGCACTACTCTGTTCTTCACTCATTTCCATACTGGAACTTGAAAAATAGAATTTTGTTAGAATTATTTTCTGATAATCTCATTGCCTCCCTCCAAAACATGTCTATATGACCTGATCGAACATTTAGGTTAGCGAATACTTAAACGTCGCTCTGGTAATATCGAAAAATTAAAACAGCGAACGGCCAATTTAATATAGGGAATGAATTCCCTTGGCCACAAAAAAAAAAAAAATTAAACTAAAATGGTGTGTGTGGGAGGGCTGTGCCCCCCACACTCCCCCTAACTAAATATACCAACTCCGAGATCGCTCTACAGTGGGGAAAGGGGCAAAATCCGCATAACGGCCAAGGGAATTCTTTCCCTGCATTAAATCAGCCATTCGCAGTTTTTTGCTTTCACTATTACCAGATCAGCATTTAGGTATTCGCTAACCAAAACTTTCGATCAGGTAATAGAAACCCTCCAAAACAGGCATTGTTTTATTTATTTTCATTTGGACGAGGGTATGATCAGCTGTTTTCAGCTGGTTAAACCTTTTCCATGTATAACTTGACTTCTCATAATGAAACCTTTAACTTTGTCATTTTCATTTTTCCCTGCAAATTATAAAAGTATTGTCATCTTTTTTCTTATTCGAAGCTGATGCTATTTAGAAGGGAATCAATCTCAGCTTGTTTAACTTAGTTAGACATTGGAGATTTGTATGTCACTGCCACTTATTTTACATCCTGCGACTTTGTCTTGTTGAGGTCATTAAAATGCTATTAAGCATAAATAGTAATTAAAATAAAGTATTATCCAATATGTCATGTTATAATTCCTCAAACTACTACAAACAAAGTGGAAAACAGTCATTTTAGTATGGCATTTTGAGGGGTAACAAGGTAAATCATAGCAAAAAAACTCTTTGAATGATTCTGATATATTAGTGTAGCAGTGAATGCCAAGATGTGACGACATATGTATATACATTTTTCAATTTATGGGTAATGGTTTTCTTTAAGGAAGGTAAGAAAGAAAGGGTTTGTTAAAGGATGTTAAGATAACTTGGAGCACTCATGGGAGGAGACATGCCTAGTGTAATGTAATGTCAAAGCTAATGAACTTGTATGTGCAGAGATAAATAGTTAGGACTTTAGTAGGAATAGCAGCAAATCCAGAAGACTATAAAAACAGTTCCTCAAAAAAATGTTAAGACATCTAGCAAGCCTTATCACTTCAAAAGGGAGGTTACCAAGCTGAAAGCGAAAACAGAAATTAAGATGTTCTTCATCTCACATTGCTGCAGTCCTTACTTATGGGTAGTCCGCTGTCCTCGATTAGGCTGACGTCGGTCATACAGCCCTGACATCAGAGCGTCAGGGTATAAAAGCGCATGACCGACGTCATATCCTCAGTCTTTTTTGCCGCATGGTCCGATGCAGAAGCAGCGTTGCAAGTGCCGTTCGGCTTTCTGAAATTTTCGTTGGAGTTTCAGACATACCAAGTTGGCTAAGTACCCGTTGGGAACATTTTTGTTTTTCTTGCCTCAGTTATTTACCGGATGTCAGAAAAAGTGAATAATTGTATTTCTTGTGGGAAACAGATACCGCATAGGGATTACCACTCTTTGTATTCCTTGCTTGGGACCGGCGTAGTTGGGTGTCGGTTTTGTGCTAGGTTTAATAAGCGCACTATTAAGGCTAGATTGCGCCAGGTTAGTCTTTGGCAAGCGGTGTAATTATAATATGCCGTCGGATCCTCCGACTATCGCCTCCGAAGAAGCGTAAAGACAAATCTGTAAAGCCTAGGCAGGATGATTCGTCCATTTCGGACGCCGGTCCTTTAAAGACTGCAGTGGAACAGGTGGATCCGGCTGAAGTTTCTGTTGAGTCTCAGGGGGAAACCTTGATTTTACAGGATGTGGCTTCACAGGAGTCAGGTCAGGCTGAAGGGGCCTCTCAGGTTACTATTCTCCTTGCCTTCTGCTACTGTTTCCAGGGCTCCTTCTAAGGGCAGGTCTGTTTTGCCTTCTTCTGGGGTTAGTTCTGGTTCTTCAGGGTCTGTACCTAAGAAGCATATGCTTAAAATGGCAGAAGATTTGATTACTTTAATTAGAGGTTCCATGCCCCCTCCTGATAAGAGGCCCAGGGTAGAGCCAGAGTTGGAAAGTTTGGAGCAGGCCTCAGATGATTCTGAGTCTTCTGCTGAAGACATTCAAGATTTTCCTCCTTATTCGATTCGATGCAGAGGATTCCACTCCTTCTGCTTCCCCTCCAGAGGATTTTTCATTTTCAGAAACCTTACACTCTATGAGGGAACATTTTAAGTGGGAAGGACAGGATTACTCAGATTCCAGAAAAAGGCTTAGAGAGTTCTTGTTTTTACCACAGCATAGACCCTTGGCTATACCTCCTGTTTTGGATGTTGTTCAGGATGTTTTTCGGAGGCCTCATTTAATCCAGATTCTATGCCTCCTGCACCAGTTAAACCGGACAGGTATTATAGGGTTCCTGAGGCTCATAAATATCTCTATAAGAGTCCTAGGGCGGACCCAGAAACTATTAGTCAGGGGCCTAAGGGTGTTAGGGCTTCTGTTGTAAAGAATCCGGTTCCTCTAGATAAGGAAGCTAGAGCTTTGGACAGATGGGGTAAGAAGGTGTACACCTCTTCTACTTTAGCTATGAGGGCTTTAAATTGCCAGTTTCATATGTTGAAATACCAGAATTTCCTCCTTTCTCAGCTAAAATCTAAAGTGGATGCTTTGGCAGAGGGCATAGAGTGTAAAGAATTGTAAGATTTGGTGCATGTTTCTGAACAGGTGGGGAAACATTCTTTGCAGTGTGGCTTTGATGCTTTGCAGGCTTCTTCTAGAGTGGCTGCCACTGGTTCAGTTCTTCGTAGGCATGCCTGGCTTAAGGATCAGAATTTATCTGAGCATGTTAAGTCTAGAATTCTGGATGCTCCTTTACAGTCTGAAGTTTTGTTTGGTCCCCCTGTGGAGTCTGTTTTGAAGAAAATGGAGGACAAGGCTAAGTCTATGCAGACTGTTAAAGATTTTTGCAGGTTCAACCTCCTAAGTTTAGTAGAAATTGGCCTGCTAAGGGGTGGACGTTCCTCTGATTCTCAGTCTAGGGGTAGATCTAGGCGTGGTAGGGGCAGAGCTCAGAGTACCTATAGGCCTAGAACATGGAGTTCGCCTGCTCAATCTGCTGGTGAGGGTAGGGGCCAGTCCTTTCGTAAACAGGCCCAATGACCTGCATTTTCAGCCGCCAGATTCTTCTTGCCTGGCAGCTCCTTTGGGAGGAAAACTAGCTCTCTTCAAGCAAAACTGGTTTTTAATCACCCAAGACAAATGGGTGTTGGACATTATAAACAAAGGTTACAAGTTTTATTTCCATACATTGCCTCCTTTCAAAGGTATGCCAGACATTCCTCCTCGGCAAAGGATGGAGGCTCACAAACAGATTTCATTACTTCTTCACATGGGAGCTATACAGCCAGTACCTCCTTCAGAAGTGGGTCTAGGGTTTTATTCCTGCCTGTTTCTAGTACCAAAGAAAGGGAACACGTGGAGACCGATTTTGGATTTATCTCTCCTCAACACTTATTTGGACATTCCAAAGTTCAAAATGTTGACATTACAACAACTTTTACCTCTGCTGGGAAAAGATCACTGGATGGTAACTCTGGATCTAAAAGAGGCTTATCTTCATGTTCCTATCAGGCCCAGTTGCAGGAAGTACCTCGAGCTGGAAATTTACATTATCAGTTCTCTGCATTGCCCTTTGGCTTATCTACTGCCCAGAGTGTTCACAAAGGTTCTGGCTCCAGTGATAGCCTTTTTCAGGATGGAAGGAATACAAATTTATCCTTATTTGGACGATTGCCTGATTATTGCACAAGACAAGGACGAGCTTCTTCAGCATCTACAGTATGTGATGGTAGTGTTAAGATGCCTAGGGTATTCTGTGAACGAAACAAAGTCCAGTCTAGTACCCTCTCAGGACATGTGCTTTCTGGGTGTGAGACTGAATACAGCTTCCCAGATGGCCTTTTGACCCCGGACAAACAGAAAAGTCTTTCACTTTATTTCCATCAAATGTCTCTACAGTCCAGGCTGACTGCAAGGACAGTCCTTCAAGCCTTGGGGTTCATGGCATCTTGTATTCTGGTGCTTCCCAATGCCAAATTGCATATGAGGAAGCTTCAGTGGTATCTCAAAATCTATGGACACAACACTGCCAAGATCTAGACACTGTCATTCAGATAATACCTTGCATTCAGAAGGAATTTTTGTGGTGGGCTCAGGAATGTCACCTAAACAAGGGACTCTCTGTGACCCGACCAGAGGCGAGTCAGATTCTAACGACGGATGCCTCGGACAAGGCTTGGGGAGCACACCTCAATGGAAAATGGGTGCAAGACACGTGGCCTGCCAGACTTCAACATTTGCATATCAACTTGAAGGAGATGTTAGCAGTACAATTTGCATTGATGGCTTTCAAGGATTTACTTCACCCAGGGCAGGTGTTGATTCTAACAGACAACACAACTGTCATGTGGTACATCAACAAGCAAGGGGGAACTCATTCGTACCCCCTTTGCAGACATGCGATGATTTTGTGGGAGACAGCTCTCAGTTACAACCTCAATCTTCAGGCAAGGTTTCTACCAGGAGCACAGAACTCCTTAGCAGATGTATTGAGCAGACAAATAGTGGATCCTCACGAGTGGAAATTGGATCCTCAGATATTTCAAAAGTTGACAGTGTCATGGGGAACTCCAGACATAGATCTGTTCGCTTCTCCACTAAATTACCAGTTGCCAAAGTTTTGCACAAAATGGTTTCATCCCACAGCTTGGAAGGTGGACGCTCTGTCATTCAGTTGGAGCAATCTTCATGTATATGCCTTTCCACCTCTACCTCTTCTGCCCAAGGTTCTCTTGAAGGCCAGACAAGACAAACCATCCATGATCCTGATAGCACCGGATTGGCCTCGACAACACTGGTACCCACTACTGAGGAGTTTGGTCCGAGCCTCCATGGCCTCTGCCTTTGATTCCACACCTTTGTCTCAGGAGGGCAATCACTTTCTCAATGTCAGAATTCAGTCTCTGCATCTAACAGCCTGGCATATTCGGTTTTAGACTCTGGAGGTTCTCAGCTTCCACAACAAGTTTTGAATGTTATTTTGGAGGCCAGGAGGCCTAGTACAAGGAAAGTTTATGCTGATAAATGGAGGAGATTTTTATTTGGAGCAAAGGAAGGACTTTGATGTTTCCAAGCCTAATTTGAGTGCTTCTTTACAATATCTTACTGAGTTATTGGACAAAGGTTTGTCCTTCTCCTCCATAAAGGTTCATGCTGCAGCCATTAATTATGACTGTGACCCTCCTTTATTCTCTCATCCTTTGTTTAAGCAGTTTCTCAGAGGGGCAAAGAACATAAGACCCCAGAGCTCCTACTCCTGCTTGGGATCTCAATTTTGTGTTGGAAAAGCTTACTCTACAACCTTTTGAGCCTGCAGCTACTGCCGAGTTAAAGTATTTGTCATGGAAAACTGCTTTTTTGTTGGCCATTACTTCTGCAAGAAGGGTTTCTGAATTACAGGCCCTTATGGCAGTGGAGCCTTTCTTGATTTTTCATAAGGATAGGGTATCTTTGCGCACTAATCCTTCCTTTATGCCTAAAGTGGTTTCTAGTGTGGCCTTAAACCAAACTATTCATTTGCCTACTTTTTATGCAAATCCTCAAAATAAAGGGGAGAAGATTTTGCATACTTTGGATATTCACAGGCAGTTATGTTATTATTTGAGCAGAACCAGGAGTTCAGACAGTCTCAGCAGTTTGTTTCTTTTGCTTTGGGTTCACAGGGTAGACCTGTTTCAAAACAAACTATTTCTAAATGGATTGGGTTTTGTATTTCTTTTGTTATTCCCATCATGGTAAGGAGATTCCGCTGGAATCAGACCTCATTCCACTAGAGCTACTGCAACTTCTACTGCCTTTCTAAGGGGTAGCTACAAAGGATATTTTGGAAGCAGCCACTTGGAGTTCAGTACATACTTTTCTAAACATTACCACCTTCCTCTTTATTCTAAGTCTAGGGCTGGATTTGCCACTGCAATATTACAGGGCATTTTAGCAGCCCCTAATGCTTTATGATTTTGCCAACCTCTGCTTTGGGATTCTACCCATAAGTAAGGACTGCAGCAATGTGAGATGAAGAACATAGTACAGTTTTGTACCTACCATAAATTTAGATGTTCAAGATCCACATTGCTGCAGTCCAATTTTCCTCCCTCCTTCCCTCTGTAGCTTAGCATGGTTATATGGTTTGGGTGATGGCTGTAGTTGGGCATATCTTTGGGAAGGTACTCTGTTTTTGGCTGTGGCCTTTCTTTTAGGGCCTTCTGACATCTGGGGCAAGAAAAGACTGAGGATATGACGTCGGTCATGCGCTTTTATACCCTGACGCTCTGATGTCAGGGCTGTGCGCCCATGACCGACGTCAGCCTAATACTTTGGTATTCGGGCCGACCGAGGACAGCGGACTACCCATAAGTAAGGACTGCAGCAATGTGGATCTTCGAACATCTACATTTATGGTAGGTACAAAACTGTACTTTTTATCTCCACTCATCGGGATTACTTGATCCAGTTTAGCTAAGTTTTCACATATCACAGATACATCTGACAGTACGCAAAAACCTCTTGTAAGGAAGGAAGGATACAGATTTTCAACTAGGGCTGGCTGTCATATTTTTTTTAACGGCATCTTGTAAATGCCACCAGTAAACATGTATATTAAAGACTGAGTGAAAACCGGCCAAGCAAAAACAGACTCTATCCAGTTTTTCAGACTTTGAGCTGAAGATTTGGCATCTCTGACCATGCTTAGAATCAAATTATTTATTTTTGATGCACATTAATAATTATGGTTTGCTAGCCCAAACAGTATGATTATAATTGTTTATAGAAGTATCTGTATTATTACTGATTCAATTTTTTCCCAAAATGCTGGAGGCAGGTCTCTCATAATAGTTGTAATTGATGAAATCAAAGACTTTAACTAAGGCATTCATTAGCTGCTTCTGCAAACAAGTTTACATTGGATGAAAGTGTTGGGGAGGGCAGACCCCCAAATTCTCAACTGCAAACTTTCCATAAATGCACAATTTAATTGCTTAAGTCACAAAATTATGTGTATGTCGCCCTTCTTAGTCCTTCATTTACTTTTATTAATTGTAAATCCTTGTTATGGTGGGTTGGGGTTGAACATCCGTGGTAGCATGACAAACTACATGTACTTTATTTGTCCACATTAATTTTGTGGCTTATTTATAACCTTGCATGTGAAGGTTGCCATACTCCACCTGCTGACAAAGTCAGTGATATGGCAACAAGCGAATCATTGAGTCATTATAGCCAGCTACAGAAGCTAGGCTTAACTTTTTAAGTGGTGGTTCTATGCTGTACGTGTTGGCATAACCTTCTGTAGGCCAGTGCCTGTCATGAAGTGTGGTATACAAATGTCCCAGTTCTGCCTTTCAAGTGGTGAAGCCTACCCAAACCTACCTGTAAACCTAGACTGGCTACTGTTTTGAGTTCTTTCCCCCTCACCAGGGCTTTACACATAGACCACCTTTAACCAGCATGTCATCCCCTGTCCCACCCAACTAAAAGTTGCGAGGAGGCATAGCTTTACTATTCCTCTCTCCTTCTATGCCTCTTGTAACAGGTGCCCAAGTTACTAATAAAACTCAAGTTGTCTGTGTTTTCCCACTCTATACCAGTGGAGCCGGCTTACATTTACTTTTGTTGTAGGCAGTAAGGCTGTTTAAAAGCTTGGACATTTTATCCAGAACTCCTTACTGCCATTGCTGAGAATAGTTTATGAAAATCTTCCATTTAAGAAGCAACTTCCTTCCCTCTTAACCTCCCAAGTTATTTAGAGGAACAAGTTTTCTTAATGTGCTTTTTTTTTCTTTCATCCTTCCTTGGTTCTTAATTAGTGTTGTGAATTACCAGTGTTGCAGTTTTTATATTTTTCCCTGTCACTCAAGTTTCTCCCTTTGCTTGTGCTTCCCGTTCTTTTTAAGCTCCTTGTTTTGATTCACTATTCGTTTTTATGCATTTTTGTTACTGGGGTTACTGTTGTACATTAGTCTGCACTGTAGGTCTCAGATATACAGCAGCAGCAGCTATGATATATACTGAAGTGATGACAGTGTATGTAAAAAGTGTGTTGAGGTCATGAAGAAATATTTTTGGATGGCTTTGAGAGGTCCTTCCAAACAATCTAGTGACTCAAGACAGGGAAGCAGGACATTAGCAGACGTAGAAAAACACTGACCTCAAAGTGGGGACATTTTCAAGAGGTTAAGGGATCACTTTGTGGAACTTCTGAATAGTTTCCCAGTTTAGTTGTTAATTGTGTTTGAGCCCTAATGATCTAAATCAGAACAGAAACTCCCAAGATTGATGTACTAAAAGACACAAAAGCCAACCCAGAAGTCTAAGGCATTTTTGAACAACTTTGTTGAATTAGTACTTAGGTTATTAATAGAGAGCCAATTCCAATATTATGCAAGGGCTACTGAAATCAGTTTATTTCTCGTAACTGCATGAAACTTTGCATTTTTATCAGTGACATTTGTAGCATACAAGTCACTTGTGCTGTCAGCTCTTTTAGAAGTGTCAGAAGTAACTAATGAGATTGGATAAATCTTTTTAGTTAAGACAGCGGGGTGATTAAAAATCTCAGTTTAGGTAAGTTAAAGGAATGGATAAGTTCTGGCCAGAAATACTGAAGGTACTGAACATTGTTCAGTTGTCATGGTTAACATATCTCTTCAGCTTTGTGTGGAAAGCTGAGGCAGTACTTCATAGAATCATAGGAAGTTACTAGGCTATTGGCATTGAGGCCCTTCTAAGCCTAGCCAAGAGTTTAGCCCATGTTTAGACATGTCAGCACCTGATACCCCTGTCCAGCAGGGACACAGGTGGAATCCCAGGGATGTATTTTCTGTTTCCCATCCAGTTATCCAGGTTGAGCTTAAAAAGGGGTAAAGAGGTACTCTTGCTTGACGTGGAGAGGAAGTCTCTTCCACATATGGGGGAGTCTCTGGAACACAAATATGTCCAGCCAGCAAGTCCTGTTGATGTCACAGACCAGGTTGACACCACACGCGTGGGTTACTCGAGTGGAGCTTAATTTGCGGGATATGCAGCAGTCCCATCAAGGCGGGGTCCGAGATCGCCTTGTATGCCAGACAGAGGTCACCTCTGAGAAGTCTGTATGAAACTGAGTAGAAAGATGGGGCTTTTAGCCTGTCTGTGTATGGCATATTTTTGACGCCCTGGATTCTCCTGGTGAGGAACCTCTGTGGTCTCTCCAGCTGCTGCATGTACTTTACGAGGTACATGCCAAATGGAGCGTTGTACTAAATAATGGGCCAAAGAATACAGGGATGTTATAACCTCCTTGTCCCTAGATGAGATACCCTTACTTATGAGGTTGGCTATGTAGAAAGCATTCCATACAAAGGAAGCAACATGGTGGTCGAAGGGCAGGTTGCTATCAACCTGGGTGCCCAAATCCCTCACGACTGATTACGTTCTTAGGACATTGTTGTTAGTGTGATAATTTGTGGGGATGTCACTCTCCCCAAATGGATGATGATGCTTTTTTTGGTATTCAGCTTAAGGCCATGTTTCTGGCACCAATCATTTGTTTGGGTGAGACCCTCTTGGAGGATCTCCACATCACTAGGGGAATTGATGACAGTGCTCATCTTGCAGTCATCTGCAAACTTGCCATTGCTCACTGGTTTTGGCCTGCACCTCAGAAAGGTATATCCCAAATAACAGAGGCCCCAAGAACAAACCCTGGAGTACACCACTTGTTACGGGTCTACTGCTTGAGGTGCTTTCCCCTACTTTGACTAGGTGGATTCTATCAGTGAGCTAGTTAGCTACCTGTCTGGTAACATACAGATTGATGCCTAGTTGAGAGAGTTTATCTATTATGCCGAGTGGGGAATAGTGTCTAAGACTTTGGCCAGATCAAGGTAGGTGGTGTGCACCGTCTTCCCCTCGGCCATGGCTTTGTTGACTGTCTCAAAGAAGTCGACCAAATCTAACAGACATGACCTCCCCTTGATGAAGCCAAACTGTGTGAGATTGAGTGTTTGGAGGTTGCCAGTGTCCTTGTTAATGAGATCCATGGTAATCTGTTCCATGGCTTTGCAGATCAGGCTAGTTTGGCTGATGGGTCTGTAAGTTCCCGGATCGGTGGCCGCCCCATTTTTCTGCAAAGGGATGATGGTGGCTGTCCTCCACTCAGCTGGGATGAAGCCAGTACTCAGGATTTGGTTGAATAGGACACCTAATGGTTCTGTAAGTTCCTGCCTGAGTTCATGTAGGATGCATCCTGAGATGTTATCAGGTCCCGTGTATTTTTTGCCTTTGAGAGAGCTGTGATGATCTGTTCCCTAGATGTAAGGGAGAGGGGGCAGGTACTGGGGATGTCCTGATTTACAGATTGGGGGGGGCAGAGGGGTGAAGTTTTTGCTGAATGTGTCAGACTGCAAGTTTGGTATGTCTACGGCATTTGTATATGTGGTGTCCTTGACCACCAGTTCTGAACAGATCTGGTTGCTTCCTTTGAGATTGCAGACATATGTGAAGAAAACCTTATGATTGTCCTCTAGTAGGTGTGGCCAATTTGGACTCGAACTTTGCTTTGGGAGATTTTACTAGTGCTCTTATTTGCTTGTTCAGACTAAGGAGAGATTGCTTGCAATTGGGCACCTGCTTGTTCTTGGTCCGGGACAGAAATTTTTTCCTTTTGTAATAGAGTTTATTTATTGCAGATGTCCACCAGACAGGTTTACTCTTCCTTGCAGAGGATGATTTAGCCCTGTCTGGTATTCCTGATTTTATGCATATATATAAATGCTTGTATAGTGCTTTGGTGTAGTTTTGGATAGTGGTGCCAGTTCCTAGAGAGGGGGAGGGGGCTGTGAAGCTGTTTATACCATCCCCCAGGAGGCTGTAATCAGCTTTGGAGAACTTTTTTTGTTTGACCCTAGCTGGGGGGGGGGGGGGGGGGTCAGGGGAGATGATGGCTTCGAAAGTGACCGCTTTAGGGTTGGATATTGCCAGGGAGGATGATAATGCAGGGATGTTGCAGTGGTTACTAATGTTGGTTAATACCAAGTCCAAAATATTATCACCTCTTGTGGGGGTATCGATTAGCTGTTCCAAGGCATTTGCTTTGACAAAATCAAGGAATCTTTGGGCATTTGTGTTCTGGCATGAGGAGTTTTTCCAGTCTGTGGTTGAGTAGTTAAAATCGTCCAGGACCAGGATAAAGGGTTGACTCTTGATAGATTCAAAGAGGTCCAGATACGCGGATTGGGCATCTTGAGTCAGATATGTGAGCCCCTAGCTAGCTATGATTGTATAAGGGTCTTGTCAGTGGTGCATCATACTGTTTGACCAGCCTGGAGGTGTGTATGTCTGTAATGTATATTGAAACTCCACCTCCTTTGGCTTTACTGCCCACAGTTTGGGGTCTGAATGCATGATAAGATGAGTAGCCAGGTAAGGTTGGGGTGCTGTCTGCAGCTTTGAACCAGGTTTCTGTGACTACACAGATGTCAGCATTTTCCAGGGTTAAGAATGCTTGCAATGAGTGCAGTTTCATATTTAGACTCCCAGTGTTTAGCAGCATGACCCTTAATTTGTGTTTTGTTGAAATTTTTATGTTGGTAGTTTCAACCTCATCACTTTTCCTAAAAAAAGGTACTATGGGGGAGGCAAGAGCCTTTGCTAGAAGCCTAAAGCCCAAGTGAGACAGAGGCAGGCTATCTCTGGCAAAACATCTTGGCTTGTCGAGCATATCGTCCCAAGCTGTCAGTTACTTGATCCCCTGGAATGACACCAGAAACTAAGCCAGTTGTTAAAGTCAATAATTTTCTGTATGTATTGAGGCATCATTCTGGGTGATGGTAGAATGCTGCTTAAGGCTAGGGACATACTTGCTTGGGACACACATTCAGCGAGTTCAATCATGTATCTGTACATATAGTCCAGAAAGGTACGTCTCAAGTCATTCATGCCAACATGGACTATGACAGACCAGCAAAAGGGACCCAGGTTTCCGAAGAGGCTTCCACTTCTAAGACAGTTTCAGTATATTAAAGTTATAAAAACTTTCTTGAGGCTTCCACTTCTAAAACAATTTCAGTTTATTGAATTTGTAAAAACTTTCTTTAAGCGCTAAAATAAAATACACTTTTCGTCGCTGTACCATAACGCAACTTCCTCAGAAGACAACTAAGGCGATCAACCTAATTTCTTACATTTAAAACATTCTTTAATTATTCAATTTTACAATCTAGTCATTGTCAGTTCCTTAAAGAAGACTGGTGCCCATAGTCTTCTGTAAAAAAATGCATAGATATGTATATTTAAAGTGTTTAAAATATTTAAAACGATATGTATTATAAAAATATGTGAATGTATATATATTATAACAAATAATATTATACTATTTCCTTTGCTCTTATAGTTCTTGAAGTAAATACATAAAAAAATGTAAAATTGTAAACATTTATATCAGTTAAACTTCGTACTAGTAACAACTAGTTGCCTCTTTATCAAGTGACATGGGTTCAAGTAACTCAAACTCTCTTTGTGCAGATCTGAGCTATTCTAATAAGCGCTTTATAAAGTGCTTACATTAGAATGTTTACATTAAAGTAACCTGGGGCTGCGCGTTAGAGTCGACCTGGACTCCCTCTATTTACTCTTAGACGCGTATGAAATGCTACTAAGAATATCCGAGTATTTATAAGTAATGATAAAATATATATATTATAAATAACACTTATATTAGATTTGTACCTCATGTTAATAAAGTTAAGATCCTGTTTTTTAAAAAAAAACTAGAATGCCTATTTCATAAGGTAGAATGACCTTTTTATAAAATGACTATTTTGTAAAAGGCCTGAGTTCAAGTATCTAAGCCTCACTTTCTATGTATCTAGGCTCTTCTACATATACCAAGTTGAAACTTTACTAAACCCTTGTATAGTGTTTACTTAGAGCACTATATGTTAAGTCTCATAAATGGTTTGATTAGTACCTAAATAAATTCTCTATAGCCTTGTTAGCCATTAACTAACATTTAAAAGGTAACTTTAAAAACTAACTTTTAATAACTAACTGGTATTTTCTGTTTTTTTCTGGTTCTACAATATGTTTTGTATATACGTAGTAAATATGTTCCTTCTATGCTTTCTGCTTTACACGTTCTCCTAGGTTTGCACATATTTGCACACTTACACGATTTGTTTAATAGGATTTTTGGCCGTTGACTAATGTCTAACAAGGCTATAGAGAATTTATTTAGGTACTAATCAAACCATTTATGAGACTTAACATGTAGTGCTCTAAGTAAACACTATACAAGGGTTTACTAAAGTTTCAACTTGGTATATGTAGAAGAGCCTAGATACATAGAAAGTGAGGCTTAGATACTTGAACTCAGGCCTTTTACAAAACAGTCATTTTATAAAAAGGTCATTCTATCTTATGAAATAGGCATTCTAGTTTTTTTTTAAAAACAGGATCTTAGCTTTGTTAACATGAGGTACAAATCTAATATAAGTGTTATTTATAATATATATATTTTATCATTACTTATAAATACTCGGATATTCTTAGTAGCATTTCATAAGCGTCTAAGGGTAAATAGAGGGAGTCCTGGTCGACTCTAACGTGCAGCCCCAGGTTACTTTAATGTAAACATTCTAATGTAAGCACTTTATAAAGCGCTTATTAGAATAGCTCAGATCTGCACAAAGAGAGTTTGAGTTACTTGAACCCATGTCACTTGATAAAGAGGCAACTAGTTGTTACTAGTACGAAGTTTAACTGATATAAATGTTTACAATTTTACATTTTTTTATGTATTTACTTCAAGAACTATAAGAGCAAAGGAAATAGTATAATATTATTTGTTATAATATATATACATTCACATATTTTTATAATACATATCGTTTTAAATATTTTAAACACTTTAAATATACATATCTATGCATTTTTTTACAGAAGACTATGGGCACCAGTCTTCTTTAAGGAACTGACGACGACTAGATTGTAAAATTGAATAATTAAAGAATGTTTTAAATGTAAGAAATTAGGTTGATCGCCTTAGTTGTCTTCTGAGGAAGTTGCGTTATGGTACAGCGACGAAAAGTGTATTTTATTTTAGCGCTTAAAGAAAGTTTTTACAAATTCAATAAACTGAAATTGTTTTAGAAGTGGAAGCCTCAAGAAAGTTTTTATAACTTTAATATACTGAAACTGTCTTAGAAGTGGAAGCCTCTTCGGAAACCTGGGTCCCTTTTGCTGGTTTGTTCTTTCTTGGACTTATTGATGGACTATGACAGAGTCATAACATTACCTGTTGTTGAGAGACAAGAGTTTGTAGGTGATATGGTGGATTCTGGCCCCTGACAGACAAGTAACTGTGACTTTCTCCTTATCCTAATATGTTGGGTTTATGGTTAAGCCTTAGTGGCTGTGCGACACAGGTATGTGGACTATGCATGGTATGTGGTGTGGAGGGTTGTGGAAATCGCATGTGTTTTTGCCTCAAAGGTCTCCTTTCTTTTGTGTATGTTTTGTTGAGGACCTCCACATACGTGGGTGTGTTGTGTAGGTGTGGGTGGTGTTTGAGTTGTAGCAATTGTTTTGACAACCTTCTCAGTGCCAGATATACTGGCTTGTGAGGGAGAGAGCATAGACTCTGGGTTCCTAATGTAGTTGCATCTCTCGCAAATTGTGTTCCTAGGTGGTGGTAGTAGATGTCCATGTACATACATTAGGCTGTTGCTACACTGTCTCAGGATACTCATGTCGACCAAACTGGCAGGAGAAACTGTAGGAAATTGTCCATCCATATTTGTCAGAATCTGAGGGAGATAGGCCAGGGAGAGCTAAGGGGCAGGCCTAAAGCCCAAGTGCTTAAACCAAAACTAAGAGACTTAAAATAACACTTTAAACAGGCTATAAACAAGCAGTAATAAATGCAACAGAAAAGATGCAGTTGAACACTTTAGAGAACAAGCAGCAAGTAGCAGAAAAAGCAAGATGAAGTAGTAAAGTAGGAGGAGGAAACACAAATACAGTTAAAGCAGCTGAATAAAGTGCATTATTTTTTGTTAGTAAAGTGGAAAAAGAGAGAGGAAGAACAGAAGATAATTCAAGGTTAAGGAACTAAGGGGTTTGGCCTTCCCAAATGATCTCTGTATTAGGTAGAATGAGCTAATGAGATGGAACTGGGAGGAGTATCCCAGATCAAATTTACAGTAGCGGCAGGCAACTGCAAAAGCCACCAACTTTAAGAACACAACAGCAGCTGGGTGGGAAAAAAACAAAATTCAGCCAGAGGCCAGCAAATATATAAATGCAGACACAGAAAAGTGAATAATTCATTCATGCAAATAAATAAAAACAGTGCAGTACTTTTAAGTAACTGTAATTCCAGGTTGTTTAACAAACACTCTCAGTCAGGCACAGTGGAGTATTTAGCAAGATAAGAAGTTGTTCACACAAAGGTAATATTTTTATACCAGCAAGAATAAAGGCCCTTCCAAAGCCACACATTGAGGCAATCAGATAACACAGAAGTTGTTTAAATTGGCAACCTCAGGTGGTGAGCCCCATTTTCAGAAAGAACTGCAACAGGGTTTGTTTCATTTACAGATGAGCGATGCTTCTCAGCTTCCCAAGGAAATACTTTACCAAGTTGCTGGATACAAGACTGTATCCATTAAGTGAGCCTCTGATTCAGGAGCTGTATAGATCCTGTGATTGTTATCATTGTCATTATTACCCCCTTTTGAAGGTAGAAGAGTGTCTCTGAATAGAAAGAAATGGCAACAGTTAATATGACAGTCTCACCCCATGTAAAAAATGGGTAGACGATTATGAAGTGTATATAGATGTTGTTATAGGTGTATATTTTAATATCGAAATCATTAATGAGCACAACAAAATTGACTAGTAAAAGCTGTCTGGTGCCCAATCTATTGCAGCAAAACACTACACAAACTATTGAATGCCTTACAAAATAAACAGCCTATGTAGAACTGTACCAATAACTTCCCCTTTCCATCATTATGTTCTAAACTAAATTCTCATTAATGGGAACCGAGGATGTAGTGCTTAGTACTCTCCTGATTATTTGAAATGAATGTGGCACACACCTGTTAAGTGTATGTGCCATGGCAATAGATGTTTGAGAGAGGCAGTCAATGAAGCTTCCGAACAGCAAGTGTTAAAACTTTGAAATACGTTCACAGAAAATATTTTCAGTAGAAGTGGTGTTTTCTCTTTTTTCCACTGTCGAATAGTCTCAGAGTAGTTATATAAATTCTTTTGAGGTTCACTGAACGTGGTTTCAGCAGTTTTCTTTCAGAGTTTTGTCATTTGTTTATAGCGTGAAGTCGCTCTATTGATACAAATCCAGTGTTTGAGTACAGGATCATTGCTGCAGTACTAGTTGACACTCTCATTCCTCCTGGTTTTGCATACTGTTTGTGTCAGGTGATCTTTGTATCTGTTAAGCTCTGTATCCTGGTATGATGTAGTTATTTCTGTTAATTTTCACTGGTTTTCGTTTCAAAAGGTTGTGGTATTTACTATTAAACCCTTTTTAGGGTAGCTGGTTGCTAGAATTGTACACCTTTATTTTAGTACATTTCCTTTATTTAGATTTTTTTTTTATGATCTAGGTTTTTCTGAGGTTGCTTAGCCTTTGCGATCTTCCTCAAAACATTTGTTGGTGCATTATTTGTGTATAACTGTATCCCAGGCTCCAGTAAAGAATTAAATAAGGGTGTACATTGAATTTTTTGTTAGTTACTCCCCTCCAAGATGATACATGTCTTTGTACCCTTGTTCATGTAGAGAAATCACTAAAAATACCAGACCTATATCCGATGTCTGCCTGCAGCTAATTCTCATTATGCTTTAAATTTACTGCAGCATTTTTCCACAGACAGAACTCTACTGTTAGGATGAGTATTCTTAGCAAGTTGTATGTTTCTTCACCATGAGCTGTGCTATCAGAGACTTTCTTGAAAGAGGAACCAGGTATCAGTGAGACCTACCCGGTATGTAAAATGCAATATTTTTTAAATAAATACCCACATACATGCTTACATGTACAGATGTTTGGTATAGGAGCGATTCTGTCTCTGTCATTTCTTTTAGTCTTTGTATGTAATGTTCATGTGTATAATCTCACACATTTTATTGTCAAAGATGAGAACTGTGCTTTTGTAATACAATTAGCATAATACAATTAGCATATATGTTTGCGGCACGTAACATGTGATACAGAGAGGATGTGGGAAGAGGAGGGAAGTAGGGTAGCTACTTGGGCCGTGTAGTCATGCCACAGGTCTTCATAAGACCCAACTCTGCATTATAAGGTGACATGCTTTAATGGTTATTGTATTAAATTAAATATGGACTTAATTTTTTATGATTAATGTTATAAATTGCTGATTATTACTGCTTCAGGATGAGAAACTATAAAATATCATTTGTTTAGCCTTGGCAAGTCTTGATATCCAAGTGTTATTAGCAAGACTTTTTTTTGGACACCTGGCCTACACTTGATTAATGAAGGCATGCCAAATGGTGATTGAGTACAGCTTTGCTAGTTTGCTGTACTGAAGTAAGGATATGATGATTGAAAGACTCTAATTAAATAGCCTCCTTTTCTGTCATTTAGTGGTGTTTTTTTTTTTCTTTTTTTATATTTAGCTGGAGTAAATGGTTTTGCCCAGCTATTCTATATGGAAAAAAAATAACAAAATGTTTTAAATTTGGTATTTCTATCACAATGAAAGGAAGATGCCTTTAAGCAGCTGTTGCTTTGATTCAAGGCATTTGCAGCATTGTGTTAACTAATTTAGGCACTAATACCTCAGTGTGAAGTATTGTGTTTGAATCCTATTATCCTTAGCCTGAAAAAGAGTCCTTCCTCTGAAAATATATTCAGTTTCATTACCTTGAAACCCCTCCAAAAATGTATTCAGAAGCTATAAAGCAAACTTCTTCCAGGAAATAAAGAATTCACTAGAGTTCAGTCGTAAACAGTTTTGGAGCCACTTTGCTGGGAGGACCCAGAAAAAAAAAATCAAATACAAAGGAATACTATTACCATCATATATGGGAACCTATTTCCACTAGATTTTCTTAAAAGAATTCTCTGCTTTTCCCACCTCTGGTCCTTGAGCCATAACTATGACAATTCAGTCACTCTGCCTACTTCAGAACCTTACAAATCATGAAAATTGAAAGAGTCAGTGCTACTATTCCAACTGATTTTGTCCCCTGAAACTGGTGAACTGCTACTTTTGTTCTTAATTGCAAATATCACATACTGCAGCCCTTGCAACACTTTGTCTAACCAAAAGCACAATGTTACACCAATGGAAACAAGCCATAGTTTAAGGTGTACCAAAACTTTGTAAACCAAAAACACAAACCATCTCAAACATATCAGTCTTATCAAATATTGATAAAGTCTTTGAAAAACTAGTTTTTTTTTTCAAATTTACTGAATACAAACAATGCACTATTTACTCAGCTCATCAACATGTTTTTTTTTGTTGGTGAAGATGAAGTACATTATCAGCCCTCCACACACTTCTGACTATGGACAAAGGTTTTCTAACTGTTTGTCATATCTTCATTCTCACCAAAGCTTTTAACCTGGTGGATCATCCACTACAAATTAACACCTTATATCTAATTGGCATAAGAAAATATGCACCTCCATGGTTCAATGACATCCTGTCCAGTAGGATGTTTAGGTCAAATTGGCTCAACCTCTCCTTCAGCTCCAGTTGCTAAATGGGTCCCCAGTGGTCAATTTTGTCTTTGCACCTTTTCTCAATGTTCTTAAAGTAAGTCCCAGAAGACCTCACATAAATTGAAATGATACCGGGTACAGATGTTTTGATGTTGTATAGATCCAGTTCTTCCCCATACATCTTTAAAAATAGTTAAAAACAGATCTTGCCCAGCTGTCTGACTGACTTAACCATGACAAACTTGTTTATAAATAAATAAATTAAACTTTGCTTTTTGGCACCAGGACAAAGACTATCAACAGTCCTGAAAAAAATGGACTGTTATAATATAATAGAACATGGCATGAAACCACATATACTATAAATAAATTGGAGTTTGCCTAGATAAAACTATCAGCTTTGCAGTACCACATTAGTGCACCCTCATAAAATAATTTACCTCTTACTCTTCTGAGGAAAACAAAACACATTTTCACCCAAAGGAAGGATGGTAATTGGTAAAGGAATCTTGCTCATCCAGCTGTAATGTAGTCTCCCCATTTTAGCAGATGTATCTCAGAAAAAAATTGCATCTCAATAGAACTCTGCTGACAACGTTTGTAGATTCATTATACTTTCCCTTATAAAGAGCATCCCTACAGTGTCCTAACTAAAGCAGAATTCTTATGAGTGTATAGACTATTGAATCTAGAATCATTTCCCTACTTTACTAACAGATTTACCAGAAGAATGAGCAACTACATCCCAAGATCCTTAATTAAGTTCACCACCTCCTTACTTATTCCATTAAATAAACTCCACAATACATACGGGAATTTTTCAACAATGGTGCCTTGTATAGGAGTCCTTATTAGTCAAACTATCGATCTCTACCTTTCAGAAATTTTGAACCAGTTTTAAAAAGATTTCTGTTTCAAGAAGTCACCTGTTTGTGCTTCAACAGTACAGGCATTATGTAAATTAACAGTTTGGCAAGTAACTTACTGGAAAGTTGTTTGCCAAACTCTTAATTTAACAGGTTAACATCAAATAAATAATTGTTTCACAGACATTTAACCATGCTAACCTATTCTAATAGATCTGACTCCCATACTGCCGTACCCTCCACCTGTCGGCATATTAATATTAATGCCATAAATATGGCATAAAGAAGGTACACTTCCATGTTCAGAAGTTTTTTTAAAAGTTTAATTTCTACAAAAAAAAAAAAGATTGAAATTAAATTTTATTATTACGTAGAAATAAAAGTTTATTTCATTTTAAACATGAACTTTTACTGTACAGGATTACATTTTTTGTATCATTGCAAAGTACTTTATTGCAATGTCCCTTTGTGAGTGCTGTTTTTTTATCTTTAATGTTCCATAGGAAAAAGAATAAATGAAGCAGTGATTAAGTAAACAATTTTATGTATGAAATTTTGTGATGTACAAAACATTCCCTTACAGTTATCTAATATGACTTTTTGTTGTGATTCATGCTTCCTTGAATTCTGCAATCTGCCAGCTTCTAAGTATTGTATAAGATATCCTTCAAGAATGCAACTGCAGTCCTTACATATGGGTTGTCCTGCCTCAGGCAGCCCCTCGGTCGGCTGGATTCCAAAATCTGGGTCCGGCGTCGGCTGGTGTCGCCTCCTCCCCGACGTCAGAGCGGCTGGGGTATAAAGCATCAGCCGACGCCATCTTCTTCAGTCTTTCTTGCCGCGCGGTGCCCGAAGCAGAAGCAGTTCGCAAGTGCCAGTCGGCCAGCTCCTGTGTTTTCAGTAACCGGCATCAAAAGCTAAGTACCCGCTAGGGAACCTTTTCTTGCCTCAGCCGATGTCAGATAAAACTGCAAAAGTTAATAACTGTTTGTCTTGTGGTAAACAAATACCTCATAAGGACTTCCATTCTTACTGCCTTCCCTGCCTTGGCCCAGACCACGACGTCTCGGCCTGTGCTTGCTTCAATAAGCGCACACTCAGGCGCCGGGCAGAATTTGCTGAAGACTTTTTTGGCGATAAGTTCTCCTATATCATGCCGTTGGAACAACCGACAACACATATTTCCAAAAAACGGAAGGACCGGGACCGACACTCTCGGCCCGCGACCTCCACCGACACCACGCCAAAACCTACCATGAGTGCATCGGTCTCTTCTGAGGCGGTAATTCCACCGCTCCAGACCGACGACACCGCTTTACCATTCACTACGGCCCTGGAGCCTTCCTCGGTGCCGGTTGTTGATTTTCCTCCTGAAACCGAAGCCCAAGATTTACCTGAGACCATACCGGTGGACAAAGTTACTCCAGCACGTGGGGCAACTAGGCCTCCGGTGTCTATGTCCATCAAGGCCTACACACGTGCTAAGGCTGCCAGCCAGGCTAAGTCTCACCCTCCTAAATCTTTTTCTCAGGGTCCCACTTCTGATAAACAGATCATGACCTTAGCTGCAGATCTAATTTCCTTAATCAGAGGCTCCCAGGCTCATTCTGACAGAGGTTCTCAGCCGCCTTCAGACAAAAGGTCTAGGGTTGAGCAGACAGAAACCCTTTCCTCAGATGAAGCCTCTGGTGACTCAGACCATTCAGATTCCCAGGAAGAGTCTTTCCAGGCCTACGAGGATTCTGATGCTGAGGAATCTATTCCTTCTGCCTCTCCTCCTGAGGATATTTCTTTCGGGGAAATTCTCCACTCCATGAGAGAGCATTTTAAATGGCAGGGCCAGGATTTCTCCGACTCCAGGAAACGGCTTTGTACCTTCCTTAAGCTACCCCAGCACAGGCCTTTAGCTATCCCACCAGTGTTAGATGTATTGGATGATGTATACTCAGAATCGAGTGCTTCTCCTGATTCTCTCCCTCCTGCTCCTGTCAAGCCAGACAGATACTACAGGGTTCTTGAAACTCATAAACATCTCTTTAAGGCCCTTTCTGTTGATCTAGAAACTATTTCCCAGGGGCCCAAAGGAGTGGCCACTTCCACGGCCAAAAATCCTTTGCCCGCAGACAGGGAATCTAGGTCCCTGGAGAGGTGGGGCAAAAAAGTTTATACCTCGACCACCCTTGCCATGAGGGCCCTTAATTGCCTTTTTCATATGTTTCAGTATCAGGATTTCTTGATGGATGATTTACAGAAAAAGTTAGCCTCTCCTGAGCCTTTAGATAGAAAGGCCTTGCAGGATTTGGTTCATAATACTCAGCAGGTTAGCAATCATTTTCTTCAGTGTGGTTATGATGCATTGGAAGCTTCATGTAGGGCAGCTATGACAGGGGCCGTCATACGTAGACATGCTTGGTTGAAAGAACAGGCATTGCCAGATCATGTTAAAGTAAAGCTCCTAGATGCACCTCTGGAAAAACACAAGCTATTTGGTGCTAATGCTCAGGATGTGTTGAAAACAATTGAGGAAAAGGCTAAATCAGTTCCAACAGTCAAAGATTTCCTCCAGGTTCAGCCACCTAGGTTCAGCAGGAATTGGCCTTCGAAGAATTGGTCCTTTCCAGACACTGACAAGTTCCAAAGGGGAAAAAACAGGCGTGCTCGAGGGAGAGGGCAATACCGAGGCTCCTACAGGGCACACCAATGGCAACCGACTAATCGGAGAAGTGGCGCAGGGACTTCTACTGCTCCACAGGGACAATCACAATGACTTGACTTTGACACCGCTGACCAAGGCTCAAAGAGAAGCACCTTTAGGCGGAAAATTATCCTTATTTTCAAAAAATTGGCACATTTTAACAAAGGACATATGGATTCTGGACATAATAGACCAAGGTTACAGGTTCCACTTCCATACTTTACCAACAAGACAAGGCATGCCAAACCTGCCACAAAATCAAAGTGCAGAGGCACTCATACAAGTTTCAAAGCTATTACAAATCAAAGCAATAGAAAAGGTTCCTCCTCAGGAACAAGGCCAGGGATTCTACTCAAGACTGTTCCTTGTTCCAAGAAAAGAAAAGCAATGGAGACCTATACTGGACTTGTCCGCTCTAAACACTTTTCTCATTGTGCCAAAATTCAAAATGCTGACACTACAGCAACTCCTTCCCATGCTGGGCAAGGGGTCTTGGCTGGTTACTCTGGACCTCAAGGAGGCATACCTGCATGTCCCAATCAGACACAGTTGCAGAAGATACGTCAGATTTCTTGCAGGGTCAGAGCATTATCAATTCTCAGCATTGCCTTTTGGCTTATCTACTGCACCCAGAGTATTCTCGAAATGCCTGTCATCAGTAATTGCACACTGCAGACTCCAGGGGATACAAATATACCCTTACCTGGACGACTGCCTTATACAAGTGGACAGCAAGCAAGCCTTGACAAGAAACTTGAATTATGTCATTCACTTACTACAGGCTTTGGGATACACAGTCAACATTCAAAAATCAAGACTACTGCCATCCCAACAAATAAATTTTCTAGGAGCCAAGCTGGACACAAAATCACAAATGGCTTTCCTCACAGAAGAGAAACAAGAACAATTACCAGAGTACTTCAAAAGCCTAGCAAAGCTCACCCAGATGACTGCAAGGAAAATCCTGCAGGCCCTGGGTTTCATGGCATCTTGCATTCTACTGATTCCACTGGCAAGACTACACATGAGAAAGCTACAATGATACCTAAAAAGTATATGGTCTCAACACAGCCACAACTTAGAAGCAATTATTCCACTCATTCCATGTCTACAAAAGGAATTTTTGTGGTGGGCCCAAGCAAGCCAGCTACACAAAGGCATGTCTTTCAACAAACCTCAAACAAGCCAAACCATTACCAGACACAGTTGCAGAAGATACCTCAGATTTCTTGCAGGGTCAGAGCATTATCAATTCTCAGCATGGCTTATCTACTGCACCCAGAGTATTCACGACACTGCAGACTCCAGGGGATACAAATATACCCTTACCTGGACTGCCTTATACAAGCGGACAGCAAGCAAGCCTTAACAAGAAACTTGAATTATGTCATTCACTTACTACAGGCTTTGGGATACACAGTCAACATTCAAAAATCAAGACTACTGCCATCCCATCAAATAAATTTTCTAGGAGCCAAGCTGGACACAAAATCACATGAACAATTACCAGAGTACTTCAAAAGCCTAGCAAAGCTCACCCAGATGACTGCAAGGAAAATCCTGCAGGCCCTGGGTTTCATGGCATCTTGCATTCTACTGATTCCACTGGCAAGACTACACATGAGAAAGCTACAATGGTACCTAAAAAGTATATGGTCTCAACACAGCCACAACTTAGAAGCAATTATTCCACTCATTCCATGTCTACAAAAGGAATTTTTGTGGGCCCAAGCAAGCCAGCTACACAAAGGCATGTCTTTCAACAAACCTCAAACAAGCCAAACCATTACAACAGACGCCTCAGATCATGGATGGGGGGCGCACATGGAGGGCAGATGCATTCAAGGGCAATGGGCACCCCGGAAAGTGCATCTACACATCAATCAAAAAGAGATGTTAGCAGTAATTCATGCAATCGAGGCCTTCGGAAAATTTCTTCAGCAAGGTCATCTGCTAATAAAGACTGACAACACCACTGTTATGTGGTACATAAACAAACAGGGAGGTACTTATTCTTACCCCCTCTGCAGACTAACAATGACTCTTTGGGAAAAGTCCCTGAAACTGAACATACAGTTGCAATCCCAGTTTCTTCCAGGCAAGGACAATGTTCTGGCGGACAGTCTAAGCAGAAACATCCTGGACCAATGGATGTTGCATCCAGACATTTTTTCACAAATAACTCATGCATGGGGGAGGCCGGACATAGATCTTTTTGCCTCACACCTCAATCATCATCTGAAGAAATTCTGCTCGAGGACACACCATCCTCAAGCCTGGAGAATGGATGCTCTCTCCTTCAGCTGGAACTCTCTAACAATCTATGCATTCCCACCTCTACCATTAATGACCAAGGTGTTATTAAAGATCAAAGCAGATCAACCGAAAGGCATTTTGATAGCTCCGGACTGGCCAAGACAGCACTGGTATCCATTACTAAGGAGCATAACTCGCACCAAACCGTGGCCCCTGCCTCAATGGCCTCTGCTTTTGACTCAGCACAATTACAGGACGGTTCATCCCAACCTGCAAACTCTGCAACTGACAGCTTGGAGGGTTCCATGACTTCTCCCCATGTCTCTCTCTCCAAGGAAGTTCAACAGATCTTATTGGAAGCATGCAGGCCTTCCACCAGAAAAACTTATTCAGCCAAATGGAAGAGATTCAACATCTGGAATGTCAACAAGGGTCGGGATGCATCAGTAATGAGCATCCCACGGATACTAGAATACTTGGCAGAAATGCTACATAATGGACTTTCATATTCTTCCATAAAAATACACGCCTCAGCAATTTCAGCAAAATACAACAGTGATCCACCTGTGTTTTCACATCCTTTGCTAAAGCAGTTTCTAAGAGGGATAAAGAATATCAAGCCTCCCAGAAAACCACCAGTGCCTGCATGGGACCTCGACTTCGTGTTGGAAAAATTAACTCTTCCTCCTTTTGAACCAGCAGCATCTTCAGAATTGCAATTTCTCTCCTGGAAAACAGTTTTCCTGTTGGCAATTACATCAGCAAGAAGAGTCTCGGAGATACAGGCCCTCATGGCTGTACCTCCTTTTCTCATTTTTCATCAGGACAGAGTTTCTTTAAGAACCAATCCTTCATTCATGCCAAAAGTGATATCCAGGGTGTCTCTAAATCAAGCAATTCACCTTCCTACCTTCTTCCCCAATCCTCAAAATAAAGGGGAAAAGCTGCTGCACACTTTGGACATACACAGACAACTGCGCTACTACTTGGACAGAACAAAAGCCAACAGAAAATCTGACCAACTATTTGTAGCTTACGCTGCTGGAGTGCAAGGAAAGGCAATTTCCAAACAAACAATTTCAAAATGGATTGGACACTGCATCAGATTCTGTTATTCTTTCCATGGAAAAGGTGTGCCAGCCAATATCAGGCCACACTCCACCAGAGCTATAGCCACCTCCACAGCCTTTCTAAGAGGGGTGGCTACAAAGGACATTTTAGAAGCTGCTACATGGAGCTCCGTGCATACATTTTCCAAGCACTACAACCTGCCTTTATATTCCAGATCCCGAGCAGGCTTTGCTTCGGCAGTCCTGCAGGGCATTTTAGTTACACCATCTTTATCTTAGAGCCTACCACCCCCAGCTTGGCTATGGTATTCAACCCATATGTAAGGACTGCAGTTGCATTCTTGAAGGACATAGTACAGTTTTGTACCTACCATAAATGTAGATGTCCGATAGATATGCAACTGCAGTCAGGTTTTCCCTCCCTCCTAACCCTCTGTATATTCTCCTTTTGGGTCCACTCCCCCTTTTTCAAATTAGCTGGGGATATCTGTTATGGTGTATCTGTTTATTACTGTTGTGTATGTCTGGAATTTTTTATCCAGTTTCTAAATTTTTAGCCTTCCTTGGAGGGCACCTGGCATCTGGGGCTAGAAACACTGAAGAAGATGGCGTCGGCTGATGCTTTATACCCCAGCCGCTCTAACGTCGGGGAGGAGGCGACACCAGCCGACGCCAGACCCAGACTTTGGAATCCGGCCGACCGAGGGGCTGCCTGAGGTAGGACAACCCATATGTAAGGACTGCAGTTGCATATCTATCGGACATGTACATTTATGGTAGGTACAAAACTGTACTTTTTCTTTCCTTCAGAAGTCATTGCGTGATTTTCCTTGTCATTAAAGTCAAGCTAGTAGGACCTGCTTCAAGTACTGCAAGACAGAATATTGTAAAGTAGATTTGCTTCCATAAAGGCAAAAATTATAATGTAGCATTAAAAGCATAAAAGCAAGTATTTAAATTTTGCAATAGTCAAAATGGTGAAAGCTTGAGTGCAGTGGGGTTTAACGGGGAAAGTGATAGGAGCACAGAAAAGAAAAATACCTTATGAGAATTGAAGGCGGTAGAAGAAGGTTTATTAGAAACAAGAGACCATGGAATTGCTTTGTAGGAGGCAGGTTCCTTGAGGACAGGAGGTAGTAGTGTTTGTGGCTTAATGTGGGACTTGGTGGAAGATGTTTTGAGACTGAAATGGAGAGAGTGGTAATAAAATTGGATCCACTTTGAAAAACAGAGTTAGATTAGCAACAAACATACCACCCTAAGCAAACTTTTCTTGTGAAATATTTCAGGAAAGTCAATGAAACAGTTTTATTTTACAGCATGGGACTTCACCCCCCCCCCCCCCCAACTCACTCACACATGTAAATACAAACCTTCTTATATCAACTAACTCTGTTTGCAGAGCACTGGGGATAAGAGGAAAACATCTGTTAATGTTCCAGTAGGGCCAAAGCAATGGTAAACCAGTCCAGAAGTTGCCACTTGGAAAATCTGTCCATGATTCTTTGTTTTTAATGGGGATCTGCATCTAAACAAATGTAGATTTCCCAGTATGTTTAGGTAGTTTTTAGAGTTTGATTAGTTCTGTAAGATGAAATGTGGAAGGGGAATGGTGATTAAAGAAAGCCTAAAAGGGAAAATGCATTGGGTGGGAAAGTAGTGTAGGAAGTGGTAGGTGGAAGGAGGCAGGGCTTTGTTTTACAACAGTACCCCACCGGATGCGCAATAGAAAAGGCTGCCTAAACCCTGTCCAAGACCCAGCACATGGTGTTTTTTTTCTGTATCATTGAATAAACATGTTGATGTTTTGTTTGTCCATATGAATAATCATCTGGGATTGCCGGCATGCTGATACCAGGTACATAGGGGGAAAAGTTTAGTAGATTGCACCCGCAATTCTGATGGGATTCAACTAATACCAAATTATCACCACTCCTTAACAATCAAATAATATAATTGGTTGGCAACTACTGTAAATTGCAGATCAAGTAAGTTATCCTTTCAGTTAAGGGATTTAAATTAATATATTTAATAAACAATATGACCATAAAAGTTCAAAATATAATATCACATATACAGAATTAACTGTTTGTAGTATAACTTGTGCAGCCTTTCAGAATCCTAGCGGAAACCAAGCATTTCCATCTGTTTTTCAGGAGGATAACAGATTAACATAGGTAGGTACTAGGCTATTGGCCCAAGGGCCTAAGTAAGCCTAGCCAACAAGGTTCCCTGGCTTACGCCACCCAAGAAAGTTATTTTCCTGTGCCCCTGTCGAACAGAGCCACAGAAGTGATCCCCAGGGTGTATTTCCTATTTCCCATCCACTTATCAAGATTTTTCTTGAAGTGTGCTAATGAGGAACTTTGCCTGACATAGATAAGTAGCTTGTTCCAGAGTATGGGAAGTCTCTGGGACAGGAATCTATCCCTCTAGCATGTCCTATTTATTGTGGTGACAAGGTTTAGGTCCCTAGAGCGTTTAGCTCGGAGGGATTGGGATTTCTTTAGGTGTAGCATGTCCAACAGCTCTGGGTTTGACATATCTTTATATGCTAGGCAGAGATCACCTTGGAGTAGGAGATAAACTATGGAGTAAAGCTGGAGTTTTTTGAGACTGTCAGTGTAGGGCATCTGTTTGAGGCCAGTAATCCTCTTTGTGAGGTACTTCTGTGGCCTTTCCAGCTGCTGCAGATGTCTTGTGAGGTACATTTCAAAAGGGCTGTTGTACTCCTATAATGGGTCTAATGAGTGTCGAGTAGAGGGGAACAATGACCTCTTTTTTTCCTAGATGAGAACCCTTTTGTGACGATGTGTGCCACGTAGAAGGATTTCCTGACTACTGTGGCGATGTGATTATCAAAGGACAGACTACTGTCCACTTGGGTCCCCAGGTCTCTTATCACACATTCAGCATTTAGTAGACTGCCACCTATGTGGTAGTTCATGGGTACAGAGTTTTTACCAAAGGGGATGACAGTGCACTTTTTGGCATTGAGCTTGAGGCCATGGCTCGGACACCAGGCATCTGTCTCAGTGAGGCCCTTCTGTAGGATGTCCACATCATTTGGGGACTCAACTATGGCTCTTAGTTTGCAGTCATCTGCAAACTTCATTAGCCAAAGGTCTTCTGTGTTGGCCTGTACTTCAGAGAAGTAGATACCAAACAGTAGAGGTCCCATGACTGAGCCCTGTGGTACTCCACTTGTCACTGGTTTGAAGTCAGATTTGGAGTCTGCAACTTTTACAGTGTGGGTTCTGTTAGTGAGCCAATTGGCACACCATCTTGTGACGTAGGGATTTATACCTAATTTAGTGAGTTTAGCTACAATTCCAGAATGGGGGGTGGTGTCGAAAGCCATGGCGAGGTCAGGATAGGCTGTGTTAACCACCTTACCCTCGTCTACAGGTTTGGTGACTGCCTCAAAGAAGTCTATTAGGTTCAGGAGGCATGATCTGCCTTTCACAAACCCAAACTGGGTGGGGTCCAGAGTTTGGAGGTTACCAATATCTTTGTTTATGAGTTCCATGATGATACGTTTCATGTCCTTACAGACCAGGCTCGTCAGGCTAATAGGTTGATAGTTCCCAGGATCAGTGGTGGCTCCCCCTTTGTGGAGTGGTATAACTGTTGCTGTGTGCCATTCAGTGGGCACAAAACCTGATGTGAGACTATGATTGAACCTGGTACCAGTTCCTTCTGAAGTTCGTGTAAAACGCAGCCTGGGATGTTGTCCGGTCCCATGGATGCTGTGTTTTTGGCTTTAGAGAGTGCAGCTTTTACCTGCGTAGTTGTGATTACAGGGACTCTGCATTCTTCATGTATAGATATGGGCTCTTTAGGGGGTGAGAGGGGGTAAAGTTAGCACTGAACCGATCTGCCAGGATGTTGGCAATATCAGTTGGTTCTGTAATTTTCGTGCCTTTGTGCTGTAACTCAGAGCAGATCTGGGTGTTGCCATCTAGGTTCTTGACGTAGCTATAGAATGCTTTCTGGTTGTCCTTGGATTTAGTGTCGATTTTGTTTTCGTAGCTAGCTTTGGAGGATCTTATAAGGGATCTCAGCTTCTTACTGAGGCTGACCAGGGAGCACCTCCACTCATGGGATTTTACTCTCTTTTGCAACAGTTTTTTACTTCTGTTGTACAGTTTGTTTATGGCAGGGGATTACCAGATTGACTTCCTTTTTGGAGGATAGTGTCTTGGTTCTGTTTGGGATAGCACGATCCATGCACTCGTGTAAGTGCTTATAGAGTGCATTTGTGTAGGATTCAGCAGTTGTAATTGTGTTGTCCATCTGCATGGGTTTCATGAAGTTCACCACTTCTGTCTTAAGAAGCATGAAGTTGGCTTTGGAGAAATTTTTTACTGTGGTTTCCTTAATGGGGGTGGGGGGCGGGATGTGGATATCAAGGGTGATAAGCTTATGGTCGGATCGGACCAACGAGGAGTTGATTTCAGATGTGGAATACTGGTCACTCATGTTGGTAATGACTAGGTCTAGGATATTGTTGCCCCTGGTGGGGGTGTGAATAAGTTGATCTAGGGCATTGGAGTTTATGAATTCCAGAAAGTGTTGAGCTAAGGAGTTGGTACATGAGTAGTTTTCCCAGTTAATGGTGGGGTAGTTGAAGTCGCCCATTATTAGGGTGTTTGGTTGAACCCTAATATTTTCCAGTACATCAAGAAAAGAGGAGTGGGAATCCTGGGGCATGGTGGGGGATCTGTAGCAAGCTACAATTTGGATTGCAGATGTTCTTCATCTCACATTGCTGCAGTCCTAACACTTGGGTAGTCCGCTGTCCTAGTCGGCCCGAATACCAAAGTATAAGGCTGACGTCGGTCAAGGCGCATTTGTCTGACATCAGGACGTCAGGGTACAAATGCGCATGACCGACGTCATATCCTCAGTCTTTTCTGCCGCATGGTCCGATGCAGAAGCAGTTTTGCGAGTGCAGGTTGGCGTTCTGAAATTTTCTGAAGTCGGAGTTTCAGACCGAATCAAAGTTGGCTAAGTACCCGCTAGAATATTTTGGTTTTTCTTGCCTCAGTATTTAACCGGATGGCAGAAAAAGTGAATAACTGTATTTCTTGTGGGAAACAGATACCTCATAGAGATTACCATACATTGTGTATACCTTGCTTAGGGCCTGAGCACGGCGTTGTTGGCTGTCACTCTTGTGCTAGATTTAACAAACGCACTATTAAGAGAAGATTAGATTGTGCCAGGTTAGTTTTGGGAAGCGTTGTAATTACAACATGCCGTCGGATGCTCCGGCGCCATCTAAAAGCGCAAAGACAAAGCAGTGAAGCCTAGAGTGGAAGAACCGTCTGTCCCGGACGTCGGTTCTTTAGAGGCTCGGTGGAGCGGTGGTTCTACCAGAAGTTCCTTTGGATTCTCAGGGAGAAACTTTACTGTTACAAGATGTGTCCTCTCAGGAGGTAGGCCAGGCTGAAGGGGCTTCTCAGGTAGCTGTTCTCCCTCCCTTCCTAAGGTGGTTAGGCCCTCCTTCTGTTTCCAAGGCTCCTTCTAGAGGCCGGCCAGGGTTAACTTCAGTGGGGGTCTCCCCTAGTTCTTCAGGGTCTCTGCCTAAGAAACATATGCTTAAAATGGCAGAAGATTTGATTACTATGATTAGAGGTTCTTTACCCCCCCCTGATAAGAGGCCTAGGGTGGAACGTGAGCTTGAAAGTTTTGAGCAGTGTTCGAGGCTTCTGAGTCTTGGCTGAAGACTTGCAGGAGTATCCTCCTTATTCTGATTCTGATGTAGATGATTCTACACCTTGCTTCTCCTCCTGAGGATTTTTCTTTTTCAGAGACTCTTCATTCCATGAGGGAGCATTTCAAATGGGAAGGTCAAGATTTCTCTGATTCTAGGAAAAGGCTTAGGGAATTTTGTTTCTACCCCAGCATAGGCCTTTAGCTATACCTCCTGTTCTGGATGTGGTAGAGGATGTTTTTGCAGAGGCTTCCCTGAACCCTGATTCTTTGCCTCCTGCCCCAGTTAAACCGGACAGGTATTATAGGGTGCCTGAAGCTCATAAGTATCTTTTAAGAGTCCTAGGGCAGACCCAGAAACTGTTTCTCAGGGCCCTAAAGGTGTTAAGGCTTCTGTTGTTAAAAATCCTGTTCCTTCTGATAAAGAGGCAAGGGCTTTGGATAGATGGGGAAAAAGGTGTATACTTCTTCCACTTTAGCCATGAGGGCTTTGAATTGCCAATTTCACATGTTGAAATACCAAAATTATCTCCTTTCACAATTGAAGTCTAAGGTAGATGCTCTGGCGGAAGGTATTGAGTGTAAAGAGTTGCAGGATTTGGTTCATGTTTCTGAACAGGTGGGTAAGCATTCCTTGCAATGTGGTTTTGATGCTGTACAGGCCTCTTGAGGGTGGCAGCCACTGGTTCTGTTCTTCGCAGGCACGCCTGGCTGAGGGATCAGAATTTAGCTGAACATGTAAAGACAAGGATTTTAGATGCTCCTTTACAATCTGATGTGTTATTTGGTGCGCCTGTGGAAGCAGTTTTAAAGAAAATGGAGGACAAGGCTAAGTCTATGCAGACTGTTAAAGATTTTTGCAGGTTCAGCCTCCAAAGTTTAGTAGAAATTGGCCTACTAAGGGGTGGACTTATCCTTCTTATGATTCTCAGTCTAGGGGTAGATCTAGACGTGGTAGGGGCAGAGCTCAAGGTTCTTTTAGGCCTAGAACAGGCAGTTCGCCTGCCCAGTCTTCTGGTGAGGGCAGGGGTCAGTCCTTTCGTAAGCAGACCCAATGACTTGCCTTTTCAGCTGCCAGAGCCTTCTCGTCTGGCAGCACCTTTGGGAGGAAGGCTGGCACTTTTCAAAGAAAATTGGAGTGTTATTACCCAAGACAGATGGGTATTGGATATCGTTCACCACGGTTACAGGTTTTATTTCCATACCTTGCCTCCTTTCAAAGGCATGCCAGACATTCCTCCTATACAAAGAAAAGAGGCTCACAAGCAAATTTCTCTGTTGCTCCAGATAGGGGCCATTCAGCCAGTTCCTGTACCAGAAAGGGGCCTAGGATTTTATTCTCGCCTGTTCCTAGTACCAAAAAGGGGAACACGTGGAGACCAATTTTGGATTTGTCTATCCTCAACACTTATTTGGACATTCCCAAGTTCAAAATGTTGACGTTACAACAGCTTTTACCTCTGCTGGGCAAAGATCACTGGATGGTAACTTTAGATCTCAAGGAGGCTTACCTTCATGTGCCTATCAGACTCAGTTGCAGGAAGTATCTGCGTTTCGAGCTGGAAATTCACATTATCAGTTCTCTGCATTGCCCTTTGGCGTATCTACTGCCCAGAGTATTCACAAAAGTTCTGGCTCCAGTTGTAGCTTTTTCAGGCTAAAAGGAATACAAATCTATCCTTACTTGGACGACTGTCTGATTCTGGCTCAAGAAAAGGCGAGCTTCTTCAGCATCTGGAATATGTGATAGCAGTGCTAAGATGCCTGGGGTATTCTGTGAGCGAAATAAAGTCCAGTCTAGTACCCTCTCAAGACATGTGCTTTCTGGGTGTGAGACTGAATACAGCAGCCCAGATGGCCTTTTTAACCCCGGACAAACAAAAGAGTCTATCCCTTTACTTCCATCAACTATCTCATCAGTCCGTGCTGACTGCAAGGACAGTCCTTCAAGCATTAGGGTTCATGGCATCTTGTATTCTGGTGCTTCCCAATGCCAAACTGCATATGAGGAAGCTACAATGGTATCTCAAAATGTATGGACACAGCACTGCCAGGATCTGGACACTGTCATTCAAATAATACCTTGCATTCAAAAGGAATTTTTGTGGTGGGCTCAGGAATGTCACCTAAACAAGGGACTCTCTGTGACCCGGCCAGAGGCGAGTCAGATTCTGACGACAGATGCCTCAGACATAGCTTGGGAGCTCATCTGAATGGAAAGTGGATACAAGACAAGTGGCCTGCCAGACTACAGCATCTACATATCAACATGAAGGAGATGTTAGCAGTCCAGTTTGCATTGATGGCTTTCAAGGAGTTACTTCTTCCAGGGCAGGTGTTGATTCTAACAGACAACACAACTGTCATGTGGTATATCAACAAGCAAGGGGGAACACATTCTTATCCTCTATGCAGGCAAGCAATGATTTTGTGGGAGACTTTGCTCAGCTTGCAGCTTACTCTTCAGGCAAGGTTTCTGCCAGGAGCACAGAACTCCTTAGCAGATGTGTTAAGCAGGCAAATCATGGATCCCCACGAGTGGAAACTGGATCTTCATGTATTTCAAAAATTGACAGTGTCATGGGGAACTCCAGACATAGATCTGTTCGCTTCTCCACTAAACCACCAGCTGCCAAAGTTTTGCACGAAAAGGTTTCATCACACAGCTTGGAAAGTGGATGCTCTTTCGTTCAGTTGGGAAAATCTTCATGTGTATGCCTTTCCACCTCTGCCTCTCCTCCCAAAGGTACTCCTAAAGGTCAGACAAGACAAGCCAAGGATGATTTTGATAGCTCCAGATTGGCCTCGACAACACTGGTACCCATTACTGAGGAATCTGGTAAGAAAGCCTCCATGGCCTTTACCTTTAATTCCACACCTTTTGTCTCAGAGGGATGGTCATCTACTCAATGTCAAGCTTCATTCTCTTCATCTAACAGCCTGGCATATTCTGTTTTGAACCACAGCAGGTCTCAACTTCCTCAACAAGTTTTGAATGTGATTATGGAAGCCAGAAGACCTAGTACACGTAAAGTGTATGCAGAAAAATGGAAGAGATTTTTATTTTGGAGTGCAGCAAAGGATTTGGATGTTTCTGAGCCTAATTTGAGTGTGGCTCTTCAATATCTTACTGAGCTATTGGACAAGGGTTTGTCTTTCTCTTCCATTAAGATTCATGCTGCAGCAATTTCAGCTCACTATGATTGTGACCCACCATTGTTTTCTCATCCTTTGTTCAAGCAATTTCTTAGAGGGGCAAAGAATATAAGACCCCATGTAGAGCTCCTACTCCTGCTTGGGACCTCAATTTTGTGTTGGAGAAACTTACTCTACAACCTTTTGAGCCTCATGGCTACTGCTGAGTTGAAATACTTGTCATGGAAGACTGCTTTTTGTTGGCCATTACTTCTGCAAGAAGGGTTTCTGAGTTGCAGGCCCTTATGGCGGTTGAGCCTTTTGATTTTTCATAAGGATAGGGTATCATTACGTACTAATCCTTCATTTATGCCTAAGGTGGTTTCTAGTGTGGCTTTAAACCAAACTATTAATTTGCCTACTTTTTATGCAGATCCCCAAAATAGGCGGCAAAAGATTTTGCACACCTTAGATGTACACAGACAGTTGCGTTATTATTTAAGCAGGACTAGGGATTTTAGGCTGTCTCAGCAGTTGTTTGTTTCTTTTGCTTTGAGTTCCCAGGGCAAGCCTGTGTCAAAACAAACTATATCTAAGTGGATTGGGTTTTGCATTGCATTCTGTTACTCCCATCATGGCAAGGAGATTCCAGCTGGGATTAGGCCTCATTCCACTAGGGCTACTGCCACTTCAACAGCATTTCTAAGGGGGGTGGCAACTAAGGATATTTTGGAGGCAGCTACTTGGAGTTCAGTGCATAATTTCTCCAAGCATTACCACCTTCCTCTCTATTCTAAGTCCAGGGCTGGTTTTGCCACTGCTGTGTTTTAGGGCATTTTGGCAGCTCCTGCTTCTTTATAGTTTAGCCATCCTCCCTTACCTCTGCTTTGGGATTCTACCCAAGTGTTAGGACTGCAGCAATGTGAGATGAAGAACATAGTACAGTTTTGTACCTACCATAAATGTAGATGTTCAAGATCCACATTGCTGCAGTCCAATCCCTCCTCCTTCCCCTCTGTGTTTAGGGGTGGTTGTGTGGGTGAGGTTCTATTTTTTTGTAAATTTGTATATATTGTACATATATTAGGTACAGGAGTGTTTTGGTGTTTTTTGGTTTTGGCCTTAGCTTTTTAGGGTCTTCTGACATCTGGGGCAAGAAAAGACTGAGGATATGACGTCGGTCATGCGCATTTGTACCCCGACGTCCTGATGTCAGACAAATGCGCCTTGACCGACGTCAGCCTTATACTTTGGTATTCGGGCCGACTGGGACAGCGGACTACCCAAGTGTTAGGACTGCAGCAATGTGGATCTTCGAACATCTACATTTATGGTAGGTACAAAACTGTACTTTTTGCCTAGAGTTAGTTGCACTTGGATAACCTAGGATGCATTATGGGTAGTTAAGGCTGAGTATGTTGGGTAGACACGTAGTGGGAGTTGCTGTCAGAATGAAAGTGTTGAGTAATATGGCAAGGGAAGAGTGGTGTGAAAGTAGTTACATATAAGGTGAAGTTTACAGGGGAAAAGGAAGATGTGCAGAGTAATGTAAAAAGAGCATTGAAAAGTTAAAAACAGTACAAAAGGCTATGAGTGAATGTGGTGGGTAGAAAGGGCATTAAGTTGCATGCAGGATGAAAGCTCTGTCCAGAAACTCAGTGGCATCAGCAGGTGGAGTAATAAGCAGATAAAATACTTGGATGTAAGTGTGTAAGGGAGATGAACAATATTCCATACTAATGCATATGTGCCATGAGGAGGTTGGTGTGAATTGCTGTCTTAATTTTCAGAGTGTGCCTCTTTACCATGTTAAGTTGACATCTAGTAAGGTATTTTGGGCTCTCAATGGAGAATGGAATTATTTGCATTAAAGTTAGAGTTAGTTCAGCCCTTTATATATACGAGTTATCCCACAAATTTGGAAAGTTGATCAATGGAAATAGAAATGTCAGACAGAGATTGGAAATGTGCTGCCATTACCTCTGTGGGTGGGTGAAGGCTTGGGGACTGCAAAAACATTAAAGAATATCCTTTAAGGATGGGCCTCTTATACACCAAGGACAGCAAAGACATTAATTACATTATAGAAACAAATTGCAATATGATTTTGAGTAACAAATCCCTGACACAGATAATGCATCAAAAACTATTGTTTTTCTGTTAAAGGAATCAAAGTGAAAAGATCTCTTAGAAAAAGAAAGAACAAGTCAACAAATACAAACTGCACAAAAAGGTTAAAGGTACCTTTGTGTATGCTTTATTATTTTATTTATTGTCTTTTGTTTACTGGGAAGGTCCGTCTGGGATCAAGTTTAGCAGCGGCTGAGGGAGAAAAGAAAAGCTCAAAGTTTTTGTTAAACTTCATAGGTTCTTAATACATTACTAGGTTAATGACTCCAGGGAGCCTTTTTAAGCCTAGACATGCTTCCCATATATATCTGATAAGTTTTGATGCCCTAGGGTTATTTTAAGGGGTATATGTAGGCTTAGGCATGGGTAGTCAAGTATTTATAGGCTGCCTCTATCTGCTAGAGATATAGATGCCAGTACGTTGGTTCATTTCCAGTTCCCCATCCATTGGTTCAGTTTATGCTTGAATTGGATTAGGACACATGGTTGGGCAGCCTTTTCCTAAAAAGGGGTAGTGTCTTGAGACATGCCTCTGTCCCTCTAACATGTCCTATTTATGTTGTAGATAAAGTTTAGCTCCCTAGATTGGGTAATGTTGATGCGGTTTGTTTTACAGATATGCAACAAATCCACGAAAGCTGGATCAGCGGATACTTTGTAGGCCAGGCATGGATCACCTCTGAACAATCTGTAGGAGACCGAGTACAGGGATAACAAGGCTTTGAGACAGTCAGTCAACTACCTTTTGTCAAACAATCCTTAATGTGGTAAATCCAGTATTTTTTGTCTCTGATGTACATATCCCAGATTACCTTTACTGTAGGAAATCACTGCTGGTGTGGTTTGTTTGTGTGCAGGTAATAGTTCAAAGTCTTGGGGCTTTTCTTTTTCCTTCTTGATTGAGTAGTTCTGGATTTCTGCAGTTTGCATGTGTGTGTGTGTGTGTGTGTGTGTGTGTGTGTGTGTGTGTGTGTGTGTGTGTGTGTGTGTGTATTATATATTGATAAACTGGTGGGGACACAGTGCCTTACAGTCTTGCACTCATACAAAAATGCTTTTTATTGTTTTGTTTACTCTAGTGAAAGCTTCTACCTGTTTTTGTCCACTGAATATTTTGAAGATGAAAAGTTGGGGAAGTGTTAAAGAAATGTGATTCCTTATTGAGAGAGGAGAAACAGATTGTTGTCTTTTTCACTTGAGCTAGCCAAGGGAGGGGGGTGACAGTACTCAAGATTTTCTACAGGGGAATCAAAAAAAATCTGTATTTTGGAAACTGCTTGCTTTCTTCATGATACCCAGAAATGAGTCTAGATGTTTCTGGGTTGTAGAAGTGGCAAGCCCTTTGACACAGGCTTTGAGGCAGGTGTGACTTAGATCATCTCTACATTGTTCTTCTGCAAATATAACCAAAGTAGATTCAATAGCATATGCGTGGATCATTTATCCAGCACCTGCAAGTACATTATTCAGATTCCAGCCTTGAGTCAAAGTTGTCAGCTACGTTAATGAAGTACCCCTTATTTGCTTTGCTGCTTTTGACAGGGATAGCTTGACTGAGTAAAGCCCAGAGAGAGAACCACTTCAACATGGTAATAATGCAAACTCTCCATATAGAAACATCATTAAAAGTGATATTAGCACAATACCAGTGATCTGTGTTTGAAAGAGAGCATACCATTCAGATTACATTTAAGTACTGCAGTATTATCATTCAGATTATTTTTTAGTAGCGAAACTTTGAGATATTGCATGGGAATACCAGTCGTTAATAAGGATGAAACTTAGATGACCTGCTTTACATAAAAGCAGTTTTTGTAATTTGATCATTCTGTTACATAATGGTGATTTTACAGTGTATGTGCATACTATATTTACAGTGTGAAATAGAATCTCATCAGAAGCACTCTGCGAAACAGTTTAAGATTAAGTTCTTCTGTATGAGTTGTTAGAAGAGAAGGGTTCATTTTGAGTTAATAAACTGTCTTTATTTTTCATGTGAATGGAAGACAAACTAAAATGAGGAAAAAAGCTTTTGCAGGAATGCCTTTCATGCAACCTATGTTTCTTAATTGCATTTGTAGGAGGGGGATCTTAATTAAAATTGATATAGAGGCCTACTGGTAGACATACATTTTTTCATCTCTGGAAGGTTGTTAGAAACGAGGCTGATATTGATGAAATCAGCAGTTGAAGACCGGAGCTGGTTGGAAATACTTAGTGGAGGAAGCAGTGCCAGTTAACATCAGTCACTATTTGCATTATGACTCTTTTGACGGTTTTGCAAGGTTGTATCATGTATGTGCTGAATAAGCCATACACGACTAAAAACAGGTTAATAAAATTGATGGTTTGTGTAGGATGACTGGGATCCTGCTGTAGGCTGTTTGTTTTGGCCATTGAGTAACAAGTTAAAATCTTATGGGGTCTGAAGAGAATTCCCCAGAGACAACTTAGACCCACAGCGGGCTTGGGTGAAATGTGACCCAGACCTTAGTCTTCCTAGCAATGGTTTCTTCAGTAGTTGCTGTGAAGCAGTTTGAGCTGCAGCTATAACCTGAAATTTACTCTTGAGAGGGGCAGCCGAGGAGGGTCCTCCTCACTGCACCTCTTCTGGGTCAGGCGACTTCTTAATGAAGGAAGAGGTGGCAGGTGTTGGGAGTTGCTGCTGAAGCAACAAACTTTGAGTTAAAACTATTCTATGTAAGGTTTTAGGTCTAGACTTCAGATTTCCGACCTTGTGTCTGTTTGTCTTGTGTGAGGTTTCTTTAGATAGGTAACTCCATCGTTCCATAAGAGGTACTATTTTTCTGTGCAAGACATTGGGTGCAAAGAATAGCCTCAAACATGTTATAAGTATTGATAGTGAGTGGCATTGCTAAAAGATTGATATATATGGCTGCTGCGGATGTCATATTTTTGTCCAAGGCGAAAGAGGTAGTCAGTGATCGTCTTGCTTTGACTGACAGTCATGTAGGTTTTAAAGTAATGTCGGTGGATTACTGATGGACTTTTTCTTTGACTAAGTGTCAGACACTTCTGCAGGGATTCTTAGATAGTAAAAGCAATAAGAACAGCAGGAAAGAACTGGATGTTGTGGAAGTAAGCATACTCTTAATTGTATTTATTTATTTACTTACTTAATTGCATTTAACTACTGGGAAAGTCCAACAGCGCTTTGTCCCTTTTCAGCAGAGGTTTGGGAGAAAAGCTCCAAGAAATATGTTACAAAAAGAAATTAATGCTAACATCACAAAGCAGGATAAATGTAAAGGAAAGTGTATATAATACGTACAAGAAGGTCTATGAGTGTATATGGAACCTGGAATATCTACATTTTTATACAAAGACCAGGTTCTGCAGTGCATACAAAGCATGTAATACAGTGCATTTATAATTTGAAAGAGAATATAGAGATTTATGACGTAAAAATAAGGGAAAATATTGCAGTTGAATGGGATGTATGGTAGAGTATTTGGAAGCAGATCAGTTTTTACACAGTAAATTGTGCAGGTTAATATTGTGTGTGTGTATATGTATGTGTGTGTATATATATATATATATATATATATATATATATATATATATATATATATATATATGCAGAAAAGAAAGGAGTAAGTGCAGCAGAAGAAAACTGATGGGTGTCTGCCCCCCACCCCGATTGCATAGTACATATTCAAACTTTTTTGGTATGACAAATAGGCTGAAAACTGTATTCATTGTATTAGTGCAGCTAATATGTTGAAAAACTGTTCTAACATTGAAGTGGTGTTTAGTATCTGAAACATTTGTGTTTGCAAATCATTATTTATTTGTTTATTTATTTGGAATTTTTGTGCTGTAGTTAATTGGATAAGCAATGAGATCTTTCTTGGTCCTTTTTAAGCAGTAATTAAATTAGTAGGTCAGAAAAATAAGGATTGCAAATGAAATCAGATTAGATCCTCAGGAAGTGTGTGTATAGATATCTGACAACTGCAGAAAAGTGGGAGCAACAGTTGGAGCACAGATAAATAATGAAAAAATTAAGTTGTGTCTAAAGCCACATGCATTCTGCATATATTATATCCTGATTAACATGGCAGTTTAATACCCGTAAAACTGCCCTCCTTTGGAAGATGCAAGTAAATATTTAGTAATTTGTCATTAGCAATATAACATTTGAACTGCATTTTGCATAAATTTCCATGGTGAGTGATTTGTTATTTGGAACAAAGACATTATACATTTTCTGTTTCCTTTATAAAGGTGCTGGAACGTAATGAATCTAAGTATCTGCTGGAGGAGGTCCTTCCAAAGATGGTTGAGCTAGCACTCAAGCTGCCACACGTTTGCACTCATGTGAGTCGATAGTACAAAGTTTTATTACTGTCATTCATTTTCTGATTAATGTCATGTAAACTATAAGTAATAGCTAGGACTGAAATGTCAGGGCCAGGTTATGTTTCTTTTTAAGAGATGTGCCGGTCCCTGTCACTTTAAATTAAAGTGAGAGGATTATAGAAAAGAACACATACATCTGTAATAATGCATGGTACATTAAAATGTGGTAATCTATTTCTGAGGCCTGGTACATGCAGTACATCAAAACATCTGTGAAATGTTTCTGAGCTGTTGTGTTTAAAGAGAAAAATCACTTGTCTCTGGAACAATATGTAAGCAAGTAGTCATGGAAGCTCCTGTGCTGGTATAAAAATGTAATTTCTAACTAGTACATATTTAGCACTGTTAACCTGCAGTTGTACAATGTAGATATTTTTGTTGTAGTGTTTTAGAGCTCCCCCTTTAAAAAATGTATTTTACTGTGTGTTAATTTATCAGAAAAGGAAATAAACTGAAAGGGTTTGATTGTGCATAATCCGTCTGACATGATTGTGTGTGTGTGTTTAACCTTTGTACACATATATATAATAATTTTTCTAAACCCTATCCTTGGCATTGTCCATACCTAAGTGTTCCCCAAGTAGATGGCTGTATGTCAGTTTCAACAGTAAGCTCCTTAATGGTCTGGGTACCAAAAGCTGGGATTGGAGGTTGGACAGTTTGTGGTAGCTTCCTCTCCTGCCATCCTGATTATATCCATTTCCTCTGTTATTTTTATTTCATTTTCCCAGTTAGTGTTTTTAAAGTTGAGCTGACTTACCAGAAGGCCAGCTAGGTCAGGAGTTTCTTTTGTAGTAGGGTCTTGTGAGATAGAGGGTTCTGCTTATTTCCTTACTAGCACAGGCATAGTATTTGCAATGCCTCACTCTTCTCCTAGGAAAGCTACATCACCCCAGTAATTATTTCCATACCTGGCTCAGCCACATATCTGTTGTGTAGCCCTTTCACATGCTGTTTTGAGGTTCTGCATACTTGTTCCATTACACCTATTTCCTCTTCTTTGTGAGGTTTTTTGAACTGTTGAGCTTTCTCTACAGTCAACTTACAGATGTTCATCGTGTTATACTGCTGCAGTCATCACACTTGGGTTATTCTGCCATGAGGTGGTCCCGCAGTCGGCCTGAGTTCCAAAGTCTTGGTCATGCATCGGTTATGGTCGCTTCTTCCCTGACGTCAGTGCGACAGGGGTATAAAAGAGGCAGCCGACGCCATTTTCTTCAGTCTTCTTGCCGCGTGGTGCCCGAAGCAGAAGCTCCTGAGATTTTCACATCGAATTTCAGACTGAAGTCTTCAATAAAGCGAAGTACCCCGTTGGGGAACCTTTTCTTGTCTCAGACCGATGTCAGAAAAAGTGAATAATTGCATTTCTTGTGGGAAGCTAATACCTCATAAGGATTTTAATTCGTACTGTATTCCTTGCCTAGGCCCAGACCACGACGTCACTGGTTGTTGGTTTTGTGCTAGGTTTAACAGACTATTAAACGTCGGTTTGATTTCGCCCGACATTATTTTGGTAGAAAGTTTAACTATACCATGCCGTCGGAACAACCGATGACCGGGATGCATAAAAAACGCAAAGATAAGGACAGGCAGCTGAGACCCAAACCAGACTCCGAGGCCTCCGCTAGGCCAGTCGCCGGTTCCCCGGTTTTCAGTGAGGCGCCAACGCAGCCCCTGACAACCGCTGATTTAGAACCCCAGGCTGCATCCGAGTCCCAAGCGGAGATTACTGAGCCTCCAGAGCCTTTATCTTTAGGTCCTTCCGACTCCATGGCTGAGGGTGATTCCGGTGTAGTGGAAAGGCCTTTAGTTGCTGAAGGTGTCTTCAGACCGACTACACTTACTATAAAATCCTATGCTAAGCTGAAAACTCCTTCAAAAGTAAGGAAGCCCATACAGCAGTCTCCAGTACAAGGCACCATGCCTAAGAAACAGATGCTTAAGATGGCTGAAGACTTAATTACCCTAATCAGGGGTTCCCATCCCCCTCCTGACAAAAGGCCTAGACAGGAGGAGGACTACGCATCCTCTGACCAGGTTTCTGTTTCCTCAGATTCTTCTGAGGAACAGGAATACTCCTTTCCCCCTTATGAAGACTCTGATGCTGAGGAGTCTATTCCTTCAGCATTTCCCCCTGAAGATTTATCCTTTGGGGAAACTTTACACACTATGAGGGAACACTTGCACTGGGAAGGCCAGGATTTCTCTGATTCCAAGAAAAGGCTCCAAGAGTTCCTTTTACTACCCCAGCATAGACCCCTTGCTATTCCACCTGTTTTAGACATTGTGGATGATAATTATTCAGAATCTAGCCTTAACCCAGATTCTTTACCTCCTGCACCAGTCAAACCAGACAGATACTGCAGAGTCCCTGACTCCCACAAATTCCTATATAAAAGCCCTGTTGCTGACCCAGAAACCATTTCCCAGGGTCTCAAGGGGGTGAAGGCCTCTATTGCTAAAAATCCTGTGCCCTCTGAAAGGGATTCTAGAACACTAGACAGATGGGGAAAGAAAGTATATACCTCAGCTACTGTAGCTATGAGGGCCTTAAATTGCCAGTTTCACATGTTGAAATATCAACAATATTTGATGTCTCAATTAAAACAAAAAATGATCACACATACAGAGCAGTCTGATTACAAGGAAATGCAAGATTTGTTGCATGCAGCAGAACAGGTGGGAAAACATACTTTGCAATGTGTTTTTTGATTCATTGGAAGCTTCATGTAGAGCAGCAGTAACAGGGTCTGTCATTCGTAGGCATGCTTGGTTAAAAGAGCAATCTTTACCTGACCATGTTAAAGCAAAATTATTGGATGCACCTTTACAGCAGGATGTTTTATTTGGTGTAAATGCAGAACAGGTTTTAAAGAAAATGGAGGATAAAGCAAAATCTATGCAAACGGTCAAGGATTTTTTACAGGTTCAACCCCCTCGTTTCAGCAGAAATTGGCCTACAAAAAACTGGTCCTTTCCCGCTTTGGACAGACCACAGAGGGGTAAATACAGACGCCCTAGGGGCAAAGGTCAGCCACAAGGTTCTTACAAGCTTCGACAATGGGGGGGGGGGCACAGCACAGAAAGGAGGAAAAGACAGGACTCAAACCTTCAGAAGACAATCACAATGACTTACCCCTCAGACTGCCAAACAAATCCCTCTTGGCATCTCCCTTGGGAGGAAAACTTGCACTTTTTGCAGACAATTGGCACATCATCACAAAAGACAAATGGGTCCTAAATATTGTATCTCAAGGATACAGGTTCCAGTTCCACACTTTACCAAGGATAAAAAGAATGCCAAACCTGCCACCAAATCAATGGGCAGAGGCTCAAAGACAAATTACAGCACTCATGGACATGAGAGCTATTCAACAGGTTCCTACACAGGAGCAGGGACAAGTATTCTACTCAAGACTCTTTCTGGTTCCCTGAAAGGATAAAGCCTGGAGACCTATTCTGGACCTCTCAATCCTAAACACATACCTAGAAGTACTCAAATTCAAGATGCTCACACTACAGCAACTTCTTCCCTTGATGGGCAAGAAGGCTTGGCTAGTAACGTTGGACCTCAAGGAGGCATACCTGCATGTCCCTATCAGACAAAATTGTAGAAGATACCTCAGATTTCTAGCAGGTTCAACTCATTACCAATTCTCTGCACTGCCCTTTGGCTTATCTACTGCACCCAGAGTATTCACAAAATGCCTGGCACCAGTAATTGCATATTGCAGACAAAGAGGAATTCAAATATATCCTTACCTGGACGACTGCCTTATTCAAGCAAAAAGCAAGGACGCTCTTTTAAAACATCTGGCGTTTGTAAAAAAACTACTACTGGTACACAGTAAACGAGAAGTCAAAACTAGTACCCTCACAAGACATAATATTCCTGGGTGCCAGCTTAAATACAACGGCCCAGATGGCTTACCTCACGCCAGACAAGAAAGGACAACTGACTCAATACTTCAAAATTATGGCAACAAAGACCCAACTCCCTGCAAGAAAAATTCTGCAGGCCTTGGGATTCATGGCATCTTGCATACTACTAATACTATATGCCAAACTGCATATGAGGAAATTACAATGGTACCTGAAAAGCGTATGGACTCAACACAGCCACAACTTGGAAACAATAATACCACTCATTCCCTACCTTCAACAGGAATTTCTATGGTGGGCTCAGGCATGTCACCTCAACAAGGGTCAGCCTTTCACCTTACCCACAACCAGGCAATCAGTTACAACAGATGCATCGGATTACACCTGGGGAGCACACATGGCAGGACAGTGTATTCAGGTCAAATGGTCTGCAGATCAAATGCATCTTCATATCAATCAAAAAGAGATGCTAGCTGTACAAAATGCACTAACAGCTTTCAAGGACCTTACTACATCCAGGACAACTACTAATAAAGACGGACAACATCACAGTGATGTGGTACATAAACAAACAAAGGGGCGCACATTCCTACCCCTTATGCAGACAAGCAATGACCTTGTGGAACACAGCATTGGCCTACCAAGTTCAACTACAAGCGCAATTCCTGCCAGGAAAAGAAAATACATTGGCAGACGAACTAAGCAGAAATATCATGGACCCTCACGAGTGGAAACTAGATCCACAAGTATTCACAATGATAACACAAAAATGGGGGAGCCCAGACATAGATCTGTTTGCCTCCCCCCAAAACTACCAACTACAAAAATTTTGCACAAGGACATATACCACACACAAGCTTGGAAAGTCGACACCCTCTCATTCAACTGGAAAACATTGACAGTGTATGCCTTTCCGCCACTGCCCCTTCTGACAAAGGTGCTCCTGAAAGCCAGATTAGAGAGACCACAAATGATACTCATTGCCCCAGACTGGCCACAGCAGCACTGGTATCCAATACTAAGGAACATGGCTCAAGGACCTCCATGGATTTTACCTCAAATACCCCACCTGCTGACTCAGCAAAGCAGTCAGATTCTACATAGCCAGCTCAAGACTTTAAATCTGGCTGCATGGCAGATTACCTAAACAGTCAGTCAACACCTCTCTCTAAAGCAGTTATGGATGCCATTCTGGAAGCCAGGAGACCCAGCACCAGGAAAACCTACTCAGACAAATGGAAAAGATTTTGTGTTTGGAACCAGGCTAAAGGCCAGAGTCCTCTAGTCCCAAATATACCTCATATTCTACAATATTTAACTGAGATGTTGCACAAAGGCCTTTCTTTTTCATCTGTTAAGATCCACGCTTCAGCTATTTCAACTTATTACAACACAGACCCTCCTATATTTTCACATCCATTACTAAGACAGTACCTCAGGGGGGCTAAGAACATAAGACCGCCCCGGAGAGCACCAACACCAACTTGGGACCTCAATTCTGTTTTGGAAAAACTAACACTGCCACCATTCGAACCAGCTTATTCAGCTGATTTGCAATTTTTATCCTGAAAAACTGCCCTGCTGCTAGCAATAACTTCAGCACGCAGAGTCTCAGAACTGCAGGCCCTAATGGCAGTGGAGCCTTTCATCATTTTTCATCAAGACAGGGTCTCTTTATGAACTAACCCTTCTTTTATGCCAAAGGTGGTATCCAGTGTGGCTCTAAACCAAACCATTCATTTACCCACCTTCTATCCAAACCCCCAGAATAAAGGGGAAAGGCTCCTACACTCCTTGGACATTCACAGGCAATTACATTTGTACTTGGATAAAACTAAGGTTTTCAGAAAATCTGACCAACTCTTTGTATCCTGTGCTGCAGGATCACAAGGAAAGGTTATCTCCAAACAGACCATTTCAAAATGGATAGGACATTGTATCCGTTTCTGCTACACCCACCATGGGAAACCTGTACCTGGCAATATTAGGCCCCACTCCACCAGGGCTACAGCAACATCAGCAGCCTTCCTCAGAGGGGTACCAACCAAGGATGTTCTAGAGGCTGCAACTTGGAGTTCAGTGCACACCTTCACCAAGCACTACCACTTACCTCTATACTCAAAAACCAGAGCTGGCTTTGCCACTGCAGTTCTGCAGGGCCTACTAGCTTCTCCAAACCCTGTTTTTAGTACCAACCACCCAGCCTTAGCTTTGGGATTCAACCCAAGTGTGATGACTGCAGCAGTGTAACACGATGAACATAGTACAGTTTTGTACCTACCATAAATGTAGATGTTCGAGTGTTCACACTGCTGCAGGCCAGGTTACCCTCCCACCATCCCCTGTTCTTACCTGGGTTTTATCTATACCTCCCTTTTTTATACAACTTATATGATGCATTTCTATGTGGTGTATTTGCTAACAGCTGAAGCTATTGTTTCCTACACATGTATTCTATTTAGGATTATGCATTGCCATCCTATTGGGGGCACCTGACATCTGGGGCAAGAAAAACTGAAGAAAATGGCGTCGGCTGCCTCTTTTATACCCCTGTTGCACTGACGTCAGGGAAGAAGCAACCGCAACCGACGCCAGACCAAGACTTTGGAACTCAGGCCGACTGCGGGACCGCCTGACGGCAGGATAACCCAAGTGTGATGATTGCAGCAGTGTGAACACTCGAACATCTACATTTATGGTAGATACAAAACTTTACTTTCTTCAGCCTGGTCTCTATTGACCTTCAAATCTTCTTTGACCACTGCAAACAGCTGATTGTGGCAACCAGTGGTTAATGCTGTAAGGTGACTGTTTCACAGGGGATGACATTACAATCACTGATTCTATCCCACTGCCCTTTCATTAGTAGGAAGAAGTCTGCCTGAGTTGCATGGTAGCCACTTTTTTATGTGATTGTGTGAGTCTCTCTTTCTGTACCATGTGTTGGCAATCATCAATCCATTTGCCAAACAGAAGTCTAGAATGGCCTCTGCCCTGTCTACTGTGCAGAAAGTATTCAGTCCCATTTGATTTGATCCCTTCCCTCCTGGCTGACAGTTCACTGCAGTGCAGTTGTATAAACTTCTAGGTCAACGGCTTCAGCGGTGGCATTGGTTTTGGCATTGTGACAGATCACTACCATTCCCTTGACAGTGACAGTCATCGTGTGGAGATGGTGCTTCACATTGGCAATCTCTTCAGCAAAGAAATAGGTGGTTCCTTTCAGGAGTATGGTTCAAGTTTGTTAAGCTATTACATACGCTGACGTACTCAGCTCAAGCTTCTATTGCATGTGCCCTCTGTCGAGAGCACAGCACAAGTATTAACGTCAGTTATATACTCCAGGAAACATAACAAGTGCCTCCATATACAGCACAGCACACCAACTAGGAGATGGTATAATCTTTCAGAAATGCAGCACAGACATCTGATAAGCAAGTGAGAGAAGTATGTTCAAATCTGGCAAACTGTGATGTGCGTTTGTGTAACACTCAGCACTACAGAGGATTGTCAACATCACTGACAACAAATCGTCTGTAAGCAAATTCTGTTTACTTGGCAATGACAGTTTAAGCTATGACCTCAGAAAAAATTAGGTAGAAATTTATGCCGCTTGCATCCACCTTTGTGGAAAATGAATGCAGCCAGCACAATAGTTATTTTTTAAACAAACACCGAAAGAATAAAAATTAAAAAAGAAAAAAAAAAACAGTTTGGATGAACTAAAAGAAAACTTTATTTAACCACTAAGGCAAAAGATATGTGCGTTTGTCTAGTAAACTGTTTTCACAAGCTATAAATGTCTTCATATGGATGTTAATGACTGCGTTTCTGTCATTAATTTTGATGTAAAGAAGTTGACAGCTTTTGAAAATAATTTAGTAAATTAAATAATTTGTTTCACTTTAGTGACTAAATTTCCTTGTAATTCATCCAAACTTTTTTTTTTGCTTTTAGTCCTTCAGTGATATAGCCACCAGAGGTGTACCAAATTAGGGGCTCTCATGTCTGTGTCTAAAGAAAAATTGAAGTACACTACTTGGTAACAAACTCAGGTGCCTAACTCACTTAAACATAGAAGTCTCTTTTTCATGTCTCCTTTGAAACAAATTGATGCCATATCTTTCCTCTGGAAACAGTACTTTGAAAAATGTCATCTCTCCAAAGCCATAGCTCTGAGCCTCAAAAGTCTGTTTTAACACTTTTCCATTGGTTCTTCTCCAATATCTGGCTTAGACTGCCCATCCCCTTGTTTTATGTACCTTTCGCTGACACCTCTGCTTAATTGACAGCCATTCCTTAAATTCCACTTAAAGGAATTTCTGTTATGCAGATAGTCAGCAGAAGAAACTGTGAGAACAGTTGTACTTTACTGGTGGGAGCCATCACTCTGTGCGTTATTGTGTATGTGCGAGTGTCTACATACATACATATATATCTGTGTGTGTACATATATATGTAGACAGAGAGAGAGATATACATTTGTGTATAAATCTATAGCTATATAGATTTATGTAGACACACACATATGCAGCATGTATATGTCAAATCAAATTTGCTTGAATCAGAAGATATTAAAACCAAATTACTTAATTATATTTAATTAACTAAATGAGTTGGTCACAGGACCCTTTTTAGCTGCGACCTCAGCCAAACAATAAGCATTCACAACAGAGAGGATTATGATCAAGCCATAACCAGCTTTTATTATGTGTTTGAGAAAATGGATATCAAAATAGTCACCTCAAGAGCTTTGCTTTGCTCTCTTCTTGAGTTGAAGCATGATATCCTTGAAAAGACATAATATGCCTTTAGAACTGGAGAGTTTATCATCATTTTTGTAATGCTTGGCGTTTTATGTGCGCCATGTGTTATTAGTAACAAGCAGTGTAAGAGCAGAGTTTTACAGCTTTGAAAGCTCTTAAGTACTCGATACAGCCATGCTGAAAGCAGCCAGAAGATAAATGTCCCACTAATGTTTCTACTTGGAAAGCATCCAAAAGCCAAATGTCCTATAATGCTTTAAAAGCAGTTAGACACATCACTCTGCCACAGATTTGGAGTACTTGTGAAGCTGTTCTAGCTTTTTGCCACTGTTGTGTGGTAGCCTACCTTGGCTGCTGTGAGACTACAACTTAAAAGTGCTAAGAGAGAATTAAAAAATATAAGCACCTTTATTACAGTAGAAATCTGCTTGATAAAGTTGTCTTTTTTTCCCCAAATTCAGAAAATATTTGTGGCATTCCTTGCACTGCATACGTATTACCGATTGTCACATATAGCGTATTATTATTTATAGAATTATGATGTCGATTATGAGATACTTCAGAAATCACTGACAGTGCTGCATTAATAAAAATGAAATGCTTGTTCCAGTGAAACGTTGTGTTTACTGTAAATATACAGGTGATAAGTCAGAGACTGGTTTAGAACTATACACATATCTGATTTATGATTCAAACCACTTGCTGCATTATAAAGTTTAGTGTTTAAAGTATAGTAACATTGCAAAACAATTTGGAGCTTTAAATATAGATGATGTGATAGCTGTGAGACTTTAACAGTATGTGTTATAAGTAGGCAGATCCTTTTGTTTCTAACTGTTGTAAAGATAAGGAAGGCATGCTGAAATTGCTTAAGGAGAAGGATGATTGTACCAAAAAAGACAGTCGTTGAAAGATGTAGCATTATTGATTTGAACTAGAATGAAGGTTGAAAATAGCTGCATAGCTTTTGTAGCATGAAAGAGCTTATGGAAGCTGAAAAGAGTTAAGAATGATTTGCCTGTATCCTGAAAATGTTTGTTTTTAATGTTCTTTTTAAAATGAATTATTAACTTAATTCTGAATGTGGGGTTATAATTTAGAGTTCTTACGGTTGCGGGTTATGTACTTAAGGCTGCAGGGCTTGAGTTTGAAATGGGTTTTTCACCTAGTGATTACTTGAGGGGAGGCTGAGCCATCAAGAGGATGGTGCAAACACTGTATCTGAGGAAATATATATGGTGCTTTTTGTAGTTGGAAGCTAGGAAGGGGCAGTATCTTTTGAAGAGTAGCATAATTGCTAAGGACTTCTGTAGGCAAAAACTGAATATGCACACACACACACACACACACACACACACACACACACACACACACACACACACACACACACACATATATATATGTATACACACACACAAAAGAAGGGAAAACTGGTTGTACAGGAATGGTTATTGTTGATATCAGCATACAAGTCATTAAATAGACTATTGTCAAAGCTTCTTTTGTAAGATCCGTGTTGAAGATTATTTTGCATTCTTATTAAAAATAGGAAGGCATGATTTAAGCTGTTATTGCTTGTTTAAATCATGGTTTATTAAGTTAAAGCAATAGATGAGTGCGTTCATGGTTTACCTTCAAAATATTGGCCATCACATCATGGAAACCACTTCCATGAACCCTGAACTGAGACTTATCAAAACCTCGAGCACTGATATTCTGAACCGGAAAATCTCACCCCCTTTTTTGACCCATGGTAGCACTTGTTTTTAGGAGTGGAGAGGTCGAAAATGTCGACATTCCCTTTTTTTTTCGGGTTACTGAGATTTTGGCAGTATAAATTTCACTGCAACCTTTCGAAAATGTGCACATTCGACTATATGCTTTTGACATTTTGAAGGTAATCTGCTTTCGCTCTTGTCAGAGCTTTGTCAGCTCCAAATTATAGATAGCAATAACAAGCAATATGTATTTTTCTATTTTCCGTATAAAAAAGCTACGTACATTACAACAAAGGCTTTAAGCCAAGTATACTTAAACAGATTACAGTCAGTGAAATTGACTGGAACAGTGGTATATACATAGTTTGCATCTTGTTGTGATTGGCACTTTTTACTCCTTATCTGAGTAAGTGCAAAGTCATTGTATCTCTTGCTGTTGATCATTGCACTATATATAGTGTCAAAATACCAATGTAAGCATCTAGTCCTGTATGTTTGTTACATGGCTGTAGTATATATTAAAAAAAAATATGGCATTGAGACTACACCATTTCTTCTGTGAAAAAATATACTCTCCATGGTCAACTACTATGGTTAACCTTGATGTGCGTACGGTTCAGATGTACATAAGCAACCTAGTAGTAAGGTAGTTTGTCATAATAATGGCAGTAATAATGCATGCAGATCAAAAGAAAATAAAAACTTAGGAAGGTCTGATCTGTGCAGTACATCATCTATGCAATATTTTAGATACTGATGGACACATGTAAGTGGAATAGTCTTGGTGCATGTCATTGTACTTTTTACTGCACTGCATAAATACCTTACTGTTGTTACTGCTTGATTAACATTAGTATATGTGGTGTTGTATCAATATTAGTATCAGTAGATTTTGTATGTACATTGAGTTCGAAGGAATGTAGTTTCATTCATTTGCACTATTATACGGTCTGAGTGACAATAAAGTTCACTTTAACTTTGACTAATGGAAAGCAAAATGTTCCCTGTGTCTTGATATAGAAGCTGCCACTGTGTTCCTAAAAGTTAACCATCCTGTTAAGTGTTAATACAGTATTTATAAGAAAAAAAGTGTATGTGTGTGTGTGTGTGTGTGTGTGTGTGTGTGTGTGTGTGTGTATATATATATATATATATATATATATATATATATATTACTATCAAAATCTTGAAAATTGAAAAAAAAATTACCGTTCAAAACATTGAATGGCAAGGTTGAATCCCTGCATATTAATTAGGTGAAAATGTCAAATCTGATGAACGAATTCAGCAGATTCAACATTTTCACTGAATATCGAACATGATGTCCATAGTGGAGCTCAGTAAGTGTCACTCCTACACTTCAAATCATGTTTTTGCAGGAGGGCAAGCCCCCATACCCCCTGCTAACAATATATTCCAACTCCGAGATCGCACTACACTGAGGAAAGGGATGAATGTCCTAAAATGCACTGTACCGCAATCTGTTCATTACATCGAGCTGATATCAGTGAATGCAGTGGCATTTGTTAATGTGAACTATTAATAATTGAACGTTCAACAACACAGGAATCGGCCATCTGCCGTTCAACAGTCCTGTGTTTGCAGAACCCACATTCAACATTTTGATGATAAACCATATATATATATATATATATATATATATATATATATATATATATATATATATATATAGCTATGTAGATAGGTATAGATACATATATATTCTTGGATTAGGTGCATGAAGACAGTTGAGAGGGTTTTGTGAGTAGAGCCAAGTGGATTTCAAGTTTAAGCTCTGTGTGAAATGTTGTGATGGGGGAGGGGAGGAGAATGATGAGTATCAGAAAAAAAAGTCTGTTGCTAGAAGCAGAGTTGTAAATATGATTTAGCAGCTGTGTATGATTCTGGAAAGCCTTTGAGAAAAGAGTCCAGAAAGTGAAATGCCCTCAGGGCTAGTAATAAGATAAGCTAAAAGAAAAACAGTGTGAAGATGCGTGTATATGAAAATTCCCAGATTAAGAAAACATAGAGTAGGGTTAAGGGGTCATATATAAGGAGGGTCACACCTAACCAAAATATCTACAAAATATGTATTATGTTGAAAATGAAAATATACATATATCTACATAAAAGTGGTGAATGTCTAAGTAATATGTATTAGTAGTTGTGTTATATCATTTCACAGGGCCCAGCTTGTACTCACCTGAAAAGTATTATTTTAAAGTGCTTTCACCCATTTCTGTTAATAAAATGATGAACTTCCTCAGATCTCACCATGCTAACATGTACCAATTAAGTAGTTCATTGCATTGAGCAGACACATGATATATGAACAATTCAACTTGACATTAAGTTAATCCTAAGATAACAAATTTAAGTTAAAAAAAGTTGCAATAGAAATAAAAGTAATAATAAAACAAAGTAAAAAATCAATAATTTAGCCTAAACTTAATATAAATAATAAAGTATACAGTTAAATATCAGTTGTAAATGTAATGGGGTCTATAATATTGTTAAACAGTGTTGAGGGCATCTATTACTATAGTACTGAGGAAGAGGTTATGATGTAATGCATTGGGTTGGAGTATATATAATGTCTTACTTGGTAAAGATGCAAACTATGTATCTACGGTGTTCCAATCACTGTCACTAAATGTGATCTGTTTAAGTGCCTTTGCTGTAATTTACATGATCATTTTTATATGGAAAATAGAAACATATACATTACTTGTTATTGTTTTGTATAACTTAGATCTGATGAAGTTCTGACAAGGGGAAAAGCACTCATGTCTTGTTTTAACTTAATAAACCACAGTTTAAAGAAGCAATACCAGCATTAATATTATTTTCTTATTTTTATTAAGAATGCAAAGATATCTTTGACACAGATCCTGCTTAAGAAGTTTTGCCAATGGTATATTTTAATAATTTGTACCTGCCAACACCACAGTAACTACTACTTACTATACTAATTTTAAGTTTCTAATTTCTTCTAACCCTGAATGCTTTTATGTGGGCAAACATGCTTATGTGATGCATTTTCTTGAAAAGATGCATCTTTCCTATATTGCAGTCTGAGTACACAGGTAATAAAATAAGAGCTCCCTGCTCTTGGTGTGAGGTCACAGTCCTTTTCACTTAGAAAGGAAAGAAGAAATTCTGTCAAGTTTGAGAATCCTTAGTAAAAATGTAGGTGAGTTTTTTGCATTGCTTCTTATATATGTTTTTCCTACAGATAAGGATAAAGAAATAACCAAGATAACTTAGCCTTTTTGAAAAAAGTAATATTTTGTGAGCTTCGTGCTGTCTTCTTTCCCTCAGTCATCCAGTGTGTCATATTTCCTGTCTTTCAAAGCTCAGCTTGTTAGTGAATTTGCTCTTGCTGATTATAAGCCTTATTCACTTTTATCCAGTAAAAGGTTTATCAGGTTTATGACACCAAGGAAGGGAATTAATGCAACTTTATATGACAGCACAGACCCAATGACTTATGAAATATGAGCTTGGATAGCTTTATGACTTCAATGGGTGTGAAGTAATAAGAAAACTGCACAGGAACTTTGCTATGTTTGTTTTCCTTAGCAGAAGACTTTTCAAGTGTAATAGGCAAAGTGATGCAACAGCCAATGAGCCAAGTCCATTAATAAAGTATAAAAAAAAAGTGTAAAAAAACAGCAGAGCGAAAAATGCAACAGCCTTTAATAAAACTCGCAGCTAAAATCAACAAATAAATAAAATACAGTGCTAACACAGATGATTGGTTTTGCTAGTAACACTGGGTGCTTCGTCAGATCCAACATGAATTAAAGAGCATAGTTTAAATACAGTGAAATTAAGTCATCATTTCAAGCCCCTTGATTTTAATACGGGTCTGAAAGGGACATACTCTTTCAAACCTTTATCCTTATGGGCTTTCAGAGTAAGGGTCCATTTGATCTCCTGACATTCTGTGTGTGTCGTAATAAAGCTACCCCTAGACGTAGTGTGATAAATCTCAGTAACCATAAACTTAAACGTATGCATAATAATTTCACTGGCAACATGCCTGCTTAAGGCATTCTTCTTATCACCTTTATCAGTGCATTACACATGCTCCTTAGTCCAATCCCTTAAACACCGGTTCATCTTCCCTGCGTAGTAGGTCTGGCATGCTTCACACACCACTAAGTATACCACATCCTTAGTAGCACAATCAACATATAACTTAAATTCAAATATTTTTCCAGTAATAGGATGCACAAAGCAGTTGTCAGCTTTTACATATTTACAGGCAGTAAAAGCTCTACATGGATAAGTACCCAACCATTGTGATACTACACTACTAGCTTTCTCCCCCATAGTCAATGACTTATAACAAAGCATTTTTAATAGAGGAGCTATTCTTAAATTTAAAGCTTGGCTCATTGCCAGATTTTTTTACATATATCATCTGACATTGGCACATGCCATTGTTTTCTACTGATATTAGAGACAGAACTGACATTGGTATAGTATGTCAAAGACCTCTTCAACTGACCATCACACTCTCCCCTATGTATTGTACTGTCAACATTATCATTTGAAAAATGTTTAGCCCTGTTATGTGTACGTGGTATCACTTCATTCTATGCTCATGAAATATCAAAATCCAAGTATCCCCTCAGTCGAAGCTCACAATTCAAGGCATTAAAGGAGTCGTACATCTCACTTTCCCTAATGTGTAATCTGGCATTCCTAAAAAACTGACTCTTCACCACATTTTGCTTTACAGACTTTGGGTGCATACTTCATGCATGTAACAAATAATTCTCCTTACATGTTTTTTTTTTTAAAAGAACTGTATCCAAACCATGTAAAGATCTAATGACATGAGCATCTAAAAAGGCAGTCATGAAATCAGTGTTCTGCAGTAAACTCAAAAAAATCAATAGATCCTTGCAGATAGACAATGAATTCATTTAAGTCATTACTTGAACCTGACCATAAAAAATACATCATCCACGAAGTGACCATAGTGTAGTGTAGAGTTAAGAAATAAATTATTATCATTAAAAACAGTAGTAGCCTCCCAGTATGCGAGCACCATGTTGGCGTAACTATTCACACACACGGTGCCCAGAGTAACCTCTACTTTTTGAATAAAATACTTGTCAGAAAAAGAGAAGGCATTGTTAGTCAAAATAATCTCAAGTAAAGAACAAATTAAATATATATGTTCAGCTGTACAATCCATATATTCAGAAAAAAACACCTTACATATTCTGCACCAACCTCATTCGGAATACAGGTGAATAAAGAGACAAAATCCATAGTAACTAACATATATTCATCCACCATATTGATAGCTGACTATTCAGATAACCTTTTCAAAAAATGCCTAGTGTTCTTCAATATCATATCTGTCTCATTAAGGACAGGATGTAGCTGTTTCTCAGTAAACATGGATATTGGCTCCATTACCCATCCTCTGCCTGATAGTATTGGTCGCATAGGAGGACTACTCAGACTTTACGGATCTTTGGGTGTCCATAAGTCATAGGTGTAATTGGACATTCAACCAGAAAATATTCAGATAATCCTCTACAAACACCTTCCATTAAATGATCATGAACACGCATGTTTACAGTTTCAATAATCCTTAGATATGCATATTCTATTACACTCATTATATGTCAAATCATCATCCAGCATAGTAATCATACTGTTAACATAATCTTCCGTATTCATAACAACAGTCCCTCCTCCTTTATCTGCAGGATGAATGTATATATCGTCACGTACCATTAGATCAAATATGGTTTTAAATTTTAACCTACTCATGTTAAAAAATGTATGCTTATGCTTTTTACCGAACTAATTATCGATATCATCTTCACACAGTTTGCTGAATGCCTCAACAAGTGGAGGATTCACTGGAATATATTGACTGGGTCTTTTATAAATCGTAGAACTTCTTGTAGTGTTCCCATGTTCCCATACATTAGTCTAAGTGTGACGTTACATAAAGTTTAAGGTCTAATAAAACGTCATGTAAAGACAACCCTCTTGCTGGAGTAAATGACCACGCTAAATTCAGTACCTCTTGTTCCTTATCCGTAAGTGTGAATGAAGAAATGTTGATCACTAGGTCTTAAGTATTTTGCTTTGTACTACTGGGACCAGCTACATTTGCCCTAACAACTGCAGTCTCTTGCGTCCATACCTGTTCCAGCTCTTGGAGTACCCTCTTACTTCTGGCCTCACAACATTTACTGGTTCTGGTAGTTGTAGCTGCAAAAAACGTTAATTGGATGAAGAGAGAGCAGTGCCACCCATGGTTAAGCCCAAGACATTCAATCATTGGCTCCCTCCATAACTGAAGTTGATGCCATGGGCGTAATCTCTCTTCTTTTCTCATCAGAGTTAGAAGTCTTAAAATTCAATTGCCCAGAATTCTTCCTACTAGAATTTTATTAAAGGTTGTTGCACTTCTCCGCTCTGCTGGTTTTTTATACTTCTATTTTTTTAAGCTCAGTTCTTCTTAAGGATCAGCTTTTGCTCCACATTGTATTTTCTTAGTTTCCTTAATAAAGTGTCATGAGATTTCATTCTACCCCAGTATGGTGTGCAATGCAGAAGCAGACATTGATAGAAATGCCTCAGAATGGGAGAACTATCCAAATCATGACTGTTTAATATGTGGAAGTAAGGAGATCGTGCTATAGAGAGGGAAGTTCTCAGTGGGAAAAGGAAATGTTGCAATGTGAAGTTGTCCAATCTCGCAATTCATTCTTTACTGATGAGTTCTGAGCCGATATCTCGGCTCCAATATGGCCAATTGCAAAGCTCGAGGTCTTCAAACAGCTCGAGGCCAAGTCCCTGTCCTTGTCCCATGATGCACCTGTGAATTACATCAGATCTAGTTTGCCGCTGCAACAAATCGGAGGTTCTGATTTAGCTCGGGCCAGATAAGCAAATTTTTACATTAAAATTTTGTAAAAAAAAAGTTTTTTGCTAGTTAGTATTATTACATAGGATTGTTGATAAAGCTCTTATAGCTTTTCAGTGTGTTTTCCCTTCCCATTTGCTGTTTTTGATATAATTCTAGTTGGCCTGTTTTAGGCCTTGTTCGTAGTAGTTTCCTTCTGGGTGTGGTCTGTCTAGGCTTCCGTTTTTTTAGTTCAGGCTTAGTACAGTAAATCTCAGACATTATAGCTAGGATATTTTTCCTTTTGTCAGCTTGCTGTGTGTTATTCAGTAACCTTTGGCACATTTCCTAGATAGTTTAGTAACTTACATTTACTGTTTAGTCTTTCTAGCCTTCTGTGTTTTGGATAAGGTGTAGTTCTTTATTACTGTCATATATTTTGCAGTAAACACTACTTATATTAGATAAGGTTGTTTCTCAGCAGCTATTTGTTTTTGTATAGTCTTGTATGAAATTACATTTATATATTGTGTGTGTGTGATTTAGCCCTTTTATTAAGGCTTGTGTGGTAATTTTGTTTTATTGTGTGAAAAATTACTGTTATAGTTCTTGTTGTGGTAACAGTAACTTTTTTCTCAGTGCTATGGCTGAACAAGATAAGCACCCTAAGTCTGAGTTCAAAAAATGCCCAAAGTGTGGCCAGAAAAGGTCAGTTATGGACAGCCACGTTAACTGTGTTTACTGTCTAGGGGCTCTGCATTTGCAAGACAGTTGTGCCATTTGTCATTCCTTCTTCTCTAGGATCCGGCAGGAAAGGAAGAGGAAACTGATCAATAGAGGCTTACTGAAGCCTTCATTTCAGGAAGCTTTGAGTGACCAGGATGGTTCCAGTAGGTCTTCAAAGTCTTCCAAGACATTGGACTCTAAAAAGTCAAAGAAGTCATCGACTTCAGCTCCACTGCCCTCAGAGCTGACAGTCTTTTCCTTTCAGAGCTGGTCCCCAGTCTTGGAACCGGTCTCCAAAGCGCCGAAGAGTCCTATCCTCCAGTCAGTACCACCTTCGGTAAGATCGTCTCGATCATCTGTTAGCCTATCAGATCTGGATATGGATCATGTGGTACAAAAGCTGTTGTCAGCACCGGCATTAGCCAAAATGTTATTGGCTTCGACATAAATGGCTTCAGAGCTGAAGACCATTGTACCGACTCTTTCTATTCCTCCTCCGAACCATGCTGGCCCTTCAGAGCCGGAGGAGGCAGACCTGATGTTAGTGGAACCTCCAGAGACGCCTGCTCTAGTGTCTTTGGCTCTGTGTACTCTGACGTCCTAAGTGCCTATCCAGGACTCTAGGAGCTGACACTCTCTGGTCGGGTCCAGGGAGGACAGTCGGACTGACTTTGCCTCTCGGGGCCTCGGCTCGGATGAGCTCTGCCCTACCTCGGGCTCGGAGCCCACTGTCCCGATGCCGAAGGTGTCAATGGTTTCCATGGATCCGTTGGCTCCCTCACATTGGAGCAGAGGTGCTTTCGATGCCATGAGGAGAGTCATGTCTCCTAGGACATCCTCTACCTCAGGTCTGCCCTCCTCCTCCCCAAAAGTGCCTGTGTCTGCTTCTGCATCACACGTCCTGAGCAAGTGTAGAGACCCAGAGCCTCAGGAAGCCCCAATGGGTGGTCCCTGCTCTTCTGAGACCTCACCAGAGGCCCCCACTGATGAGGTTCCCAGGAAGAGATTGTGCAAGAGGAAGCACCTTGACTCCCCTCAGGAGTCTCTCACATTGGGTACAGACTTAGATGAGTCAGAAGGGTCCCCACGGTCCCTCTCTAAGGATATCTCCTTCGCTGAGATACTCGAGATCCTTAGGCAGAGGGGTGATTGGCAGTCCAAAAGCCTTACTGAGGATGAGACAGTTCTCCTGAAGGCTTTCGGGTTTCAGCCCTCCACCTCTTGGGTGTCTCTGCCCTTCGATGAGCTGATGCAGCTGGTCTCACAAAAGGCGTGAGAGTCTCTGGATACCATGAATCCTTTCCCTAAGAGGCCTAATAAATTTATTTCTGCCCCACTTGATGAAACATTCTTAACTAAAGGTGTTCAGGTTGATGGCATGGTGGTGACGCGGCCTCCAAGAAGGAAATGTCTGAGACTTCCTCGTCTATCCATCCTCCTAACAGAGACTCCAGGATTATGAATAGATATGGGAAGCGCATGTGCAGTTCAGCGACATTTGCTCTCCGTTCGCTGAACTGCTTAACCCATTTTACTAGGTTTCAAAGAGATCTTAAGGAGTTGGGAGATACTCTTCAGGGTACAGTAGCTGCAGGAGCTTCTGACAAAGTTGCTGCCCAGCTTGCTACCCTAAATTCTATTGTCAACTCATCCATGCGTCTCATATCCTATGCAGCTGATGGGACGAGTAGGGCAGCGGGTACAGGAATCGCTCTTAGGAGACATTCCTGGATGCGCTTGTGTTCCTTCACGGAGCCCTTCAGGTCCTCCTTCATGAGCACTCCCTTTGATGGCTCATCCCTTTTCAGGCCTAAAGTGAAGGAAACCTTTACCAGGTGTGAGCAGGATGGAAAGATTCTGTCTGCCGTCGGGGTCCGTTTTTCCACCCCTACCCGACCCTATTCTAAAGGTCAAAGGGGAGGAAAAATGTGGTTCCGAAAAGCCCACGGAGCCTTTCAGGACACACGTGGTGAACCCCCCCCCTCCAGGGGCAGAGGAGGGGGTAATAATGGAAGATGCCACCCACGCAGCAGAGGGGGTCCGCAACACCAAGGTGACAGAGATCACTTCTCTGGGAAGCCCTACCAGCACTCCTGAGAGGAGGCCCAACTGTCCTACCCAGGATGCAGTCGGGGGTCGCTTGTTTTTGTACCCACACACCTGACTCAAAATAACAAAAGACAGCTGGGTACAAAGTATAATTTCCAGAGGGTATTTCATTCCATTCGTCACTCCCCCCCACCAATCATAAGAAAAATCCCAGATGTTCCACCCAGTTACAGGGAGCAGGCAACTTTAGAGGTCCAAACATTGCTAGCAAAAAGAGTCATCCAACCAGTCCCAGCAGACCAAACAGGATCAGGAACTTACTCAAGATTCTTTTTGGTTCCAAAGAAGACGGAAGACTGGAGACCCATATTGGACCTCAGCAGACTGAACCAATACACAAAGAAAGAGAAGTTTCGGATGGTCACGCTTCAGTCTATACTTCCCTTCATAAGGAAAGACAATTGGATGTGCTCAATAGATTTCAAGGATGCATACTACCACATAAAAATGTCCAGGCCATCCAGGGATCACCTGCACTTCTGGCTGGAAGCCAATCATTACCAGTTTCGAACCCTGCCCTTTGGTCTCACTACAGCCCCCAGAGTGTTCATCAAATGTATGGCAGTGGTCACGGCTCACCACCTCAGATTCCAGGTGTTTCCGTACCTAGACTATTGGCTTCTTACCACCACCACCAGGCATCAACTCATTCAGGCCAGGGAGTCACCTCTGTCACTCTGCAATCATCTGGGCATTACAATCAACTCAGAAAAATCTGCCTTGTCACCATCGCAGCATATCATTTTTATTGAGGCAGAGTTGGATACCACCACCACCACTCTAAGACTTCCAATGGAAAGAGTCCTTCTCATTCATCAACATGTCAGCATCCTGATATCAAAAGACAAAGCACCAGCATTGGATGTTCTGAAAGTATTAGGCACAATAGCAGAAGCAATTCGAGCCATACCACTAGCTCAGATGCACATGTGGGTACTTCAATGGCTGTTGTTCACTCAGTGGTCTTAACAAGACCTACCCATGAATCACACTATAATGATCACAAATTCTTGCAAGAAGGACCTTCAGTGGTGGTTGACCTCACTTCATGTCACGATAGGATGCCCATTTGTGCCACCCCCTCCAGCAGCCACTGTGACCACGGAGACTTCCCTGATAGGGTGTGGAGTGGGGCATTTTCAGGGAAAGACTGCCAAGGCACATGGACTGACCAAGAGACACACCTGCATATCAATGTCCTAGAGATGAGAGCAGTACTTTTGGTGTTACAGTACTTTCTGGACTCTCTTCCTCTGGGGGTACGATCGCGATTCAGACAGACAACCTGTCGGAGTTCTAGTATTTGAACAAACAAGGAGGAACCAGATCTTACCCCCTTTGTCGAGAGGCTCTCAGAGTTTGGCAGTGGGCTGTTTCCACCCAGCGCTTTCTGTTGGCAACGCACATACCGGGGAGATCCAACATGATAGCAAACAAACTGAGCAGGGCAATCTTGTTGCCCCACGAGTGGTCCCTCAAGAAAGAAATTGCGGACAGGATATTCCACAGATAGGGCCAGCCTTGCTGCGGCCTTTTTGCCAGTCACATGAATACAAAATGCAGAAGCTACTTTGCCATGATTCCCCCCCGGGAGAAGCCCCAAGGGATGCACTCGTGCACTATTGACCTCCGGGTCTCCTCTATGCATTTTCACCAATCCCATTGATACACAAGGTTCTACAGAAAGAAAAATCCCTGGGAAGGGCCATCATTCTTATAGCCCCTCACTGGCCTCATCAGATTTGATTCCCCCTTAAACGTCATCTTTTGAAGGATCCCTGGATCCTGGACCCAGTTCCAGACCTTGTGACACACCCGTCGGGGGACCTTCATCCTTCTTTGCAGTCCCTGAAGCTGACAACTTGACTGCTCCAGTTCCCATCATTGCCAGGTTCCATAACCTTTCCAGTGAGACCAAACAGGTCCTTTTGTCCTCTCATAAATCTTCTACCAGAAAGCTATATCTGAGCAAATGGAAGAAATTTTCTATATGGGCCTCTAAAAATAATATTGATCCTTACCATGCTCCTATGGCTTCCATCTTAGAATTCTTGACTATGATTTTCAACAAAGGAGCTGCAGCAGCAACAGTTCGGGTTCAGTTGGCTGCTATTTATAATTTTCATCTTGGATTTGAAGGTTTGAATATCATGTCTCATAAGTTATCCAAAGCATTTCTCAAAGGGACTTTTCATATTAGGCCACCTGTGAAATCTCCCTGTTCTCCATGGAATCTAAATTTTATGCTTTCACATAAAATTCTCCCGCCATTTGAGCCAGCTTCATCTTGTGATCTCAGATTTTTGTCTTGGAAGACCATCTTTCTGGTAGCTATTACTTCTGCCCGCAGTGTGTCAGAGCTTCAAGCTTTATCTATCAAGCCTCCCTATTTGGTATTCCATGCTGGCAGAGTTTCACTTAGAACAAATCCATCATTCTTGCCCAAAGTTTGCACTGAAACCAATCTCAACCAAGTTATTGATGTTGCCAGTCTTCTTCCCCAACCATTCTAACAATTTAGAGTATATGCTGCACAAACTTGATGTTCACAGACAGCTCAGAGTTTATCTGGATAGAACAAAAGATTTTAGATCAGACCAGCTTTTTGTTTCATTTTCAGACTCCAGAAAGGGGAGACCAGTTGTCTAAATGATTATCTGATTGTATCACCTTTGCATATTCAGCTGCCAATATACCTTTGCAACATAAGATTAAAGCTCACTCAACCAAAGCAGTTTCTCCATCATCTGCCTTTTCTGCCAGACTTCCCATTGATGACATTTGTGCAGCGGCCACTTGGTCAAAACCTCATACCTTTGTCACGGATTACAACGTTGACAAGGCCTCCAGGGACAGGGACTCCTTTGGACCCACAGTCCTGAGAAATATACTCCCGTGAGCCACCTGAGATTGATGGCGCTTGGGACACTACCCATCAGTAAAGAATGAACGGTGAGATTGAACAACTTCACATAAAGAAGTTATGTACTTACTATAACGTTCCATGTGTGTTGTTCATCTTGCCTTCATTCTTATGTCCCTCCCTCCTACCCCCTCCTGGGCTGATAGATGACTGAGATGCTGGTTCCATCTTGGTTACTCAAACCTTCTCTTCCTTTTCTCTAGAAATGTAACAGTGTCATATGGTATTA